>NW_015961950.1:168023-375932 GCF_000497045.1 Kalmanozyma brasiliensis GHG001 | reverse complement strand
CCTCCGGCTGATCCCTCGACCAAATCGGCCCCGCCTCAGCCGTTCCCGACGGTTCTTGCCCCCGAGATCACGGGCACCCGGACCAGGACGTACAAGCTCGAGCCGTCTGCAAAGCTGAAAAAGGTTCTCAGCGACTGGCACGAGTGCGTCGTCATCACCAAGAACGAGGCGATCCGACGGGTCAATCTTGTTCAAGACTACAAGGCCTTGTCGGACTTCCAGCTCAAGAGGGACTTGGTCAACAACACAAGCGACTTTGTCCGGGAGCAGGATCGAGACCTCAAGCACTCGATGACAAACTGTCCGGTGCAGCCACGTCGTCAAGCTATCGTGGAGGCTGTTGCAGCTCGCAAGTCTCTCCTCACTCGGGCAGGAAAGACGGACAAGCTGTTCGACATTAAGCCTGTCGAGACGTCCACAGGCTTTGAGCTTGCTTTTGCGAAGACTTGCGGCTCCATTGCCTTTGTCACGAACGGCAACAAGCGTCCCAAGGTCAGCAAGAATGGCAGCAAGCGTCGGAAGGACGGCAAAGACTCTTCACGGGGCGGGGTGGTGGACCCCGATAGATTTGCCAATCCTTGGCTTGTCATGACCCCAATGAAGCTCAAAGAAGTGAAGGTCAGTCCCTACGTCGAGATGCGCGTCAGAGGCAACAAGAATCGTCAAGAGCTCTACGATTTGCTGAAAGGCGACAAGGGGCAGGACAACGGCGACGGTGGCGACAAGAAGGACGACGAGGACAGTGACGACAAGGACGAGGACAAGGCTGTCGACTCTGCGTCCCCAGCAAACGAGCTGGAGGAGCGCCTTCAACTGCCGCGGGAGTGGCGCATCGTTCGCAATAGCCAGGGCTACTGGCTCACGATTGCGTTCAAGGTCGACAAGACGCAGCCCAAGGTCAAGACCGTTTTCCAAAGTAAGTTGTTCCGTCATAAGGACTCAAGGCTTGCAATAAGCTGACACCGTTTCTATTCATTGTCTTAGATACAGGCGAAATGGCCGTCACTGGCATCGATCCAGGTGCTCGCACGATGCTCACTGCTTTCGAGTCCGTTGGCAGAACCGTCGAGATTGGCAGCAAGGAGGATGCTGCTCGACTGGCTGCGATGCGGGTCAAAGCCGACAAGCTCAAGGGTCGTCGCATGGAAAAGGTGGGCGACCGTCCAGACAACAAGAAGGACGACGACCAGGACAAGTCGATCAGCGACAAGGACGACTCGCAGGACGCCAAGGACATGTCGGTCGACAAAAAGGGCAAGGGCAAGGCGCGTGACGACGAGGACAAGCCGGTCGACACTGTCGCCTCGACACCTGGCGAAGACGACAGCGAGGGTGACAAGCGCCCATTTGTGCTGCCTGCCAAGCAGCGACGTCGCCTGCTCAAAGTCGAGAAGCGCATCCTCGCACACCATCGCAATCTCGTCACGGATCTGCACCGTCGGGCTGCCAACTACTTTGCCACGACGGCAAACGTGGTGGTGATGCCTCGTATGGAGACGCGAGGTATGATTCGAGGTCGGCGTCTCAACAAGAAGGTCAAACGGACGCTGATGGCCTACCGTCACTGCGAGTTTGCGGACCGCCTCTACATCAAGGCCCACGACGTGCAGCACGACAAGCGGTACAACAAGCATCAATCGATGTTGCTTGCGCAGCCCGAGGCCTATACCTCGAAGACGTGCGCCAAATGTGGCCATCTCAACGACAAGCTGGGAGCCAAGGAGGTGTTCGAGTGTTCCCAGCCCGACTGCGACTACGTTGCTGGCCGAGATCACAACGGAGCCGTCAACATGATTCTCAGGGCGATTCGTTGATATGTTCGCTCGTTTCTCTCATTCTCGCTGTTCAAGTTTCCGTCCAAACGAATCGTCAATTGAATGATACTTTGTTCCATCCTTTGATTCCGTCTGTGAGCTTGTTTGAGATGTAGTATGTCTGTGCAAAGCAATATGGACTTTACGAAAGCATACCTTGATCGCGCAAAGCACGACATCGCTTCCCTGCGCCGTCGCCCCTTCGTCATTGTAGACATTCTCGTCAACACATCATCGACATCGAGCGACCTCTTTTGAGCTTCGATGTCTTCTCCTGTCCTCGCTCTTGCTCTCGTCGCATCAGGTTCCCCTGTCACCGTCATGTCCCCGACCCAATTCAGTCACACTCGTGTCCCCCACTGTCGCTCGTGGAAATTCTATTTTGCCTTTTTCAAAAAGAAAAGAAAATGCAGCTCATTCGCTGCCATCATCCGTGGACGCATCCCCTGACTTTGACGACTATACCTGAGCATGACGAATAAATCTACGATATCACCCTCGAAAGATCGAGCCAAAACGATAAGCGGGATGAGGAGAGACGGAGGGCTGGATGGAGCGCCCGAGGGGGAAAAAAGGCGGCTGCCAAAGAAAAAGGAAAAAGATCAAGTAAATCGATTTTCTTTTATTTCCAAAAAGCAGCTCGTTCGCTGCAACCATTCTTCGACGTCTGATACTGCGCCGCAAATAGTGCCAATACATTCAATAGAGTCTCACGACACCCGGGTCGGAAGATCAGAAGCGAAAGATATGTACGTTGAGTAGATATCAACGTTCAAAGTGAGGCAACGATGCCGGAAATAAAAAAATAAAAAAAAGAAAAGGGAAAAACTCTAGCATGAACATCGCCTCGGTACGACGCGGCGATAGATGTTGAAAAACCGAGACGGTATGGCTCAGTAGGGGTGGGTCCAAAAACCGAGGCGGTTCTGGAGCAAACTGAACTCGCTCGCTTGTTGTAGCTTATCAGACCTGTCTTCTCTACAGTATAATATAAGTCGCTACCCCTTCATATCAAGCATAGACTGCATCTCGTGCATTTGTCTACACAAAGAAAAGCACGGTCTCATCCAAGAAATGTATTTGCCTCCAGCGCCCCAAGACTACGAGAGCGAACGTCGAGCGACTGATCGCGACATTTATCAGTTGGCTAGGATCAATATGCAAACCATCGTTCTGACCGCCAGACGCTTGTCGCAGCCCGGACGCAGAGTCTCAAGTGTCAATAGCAACGAAAGCGTCAAAACGAGCTACGTTACAGGACGTGCGGTGACCTCCTACGAGGATCGGCGCGATGTCATCTACAATCGCAACATCACACTGAAAGACACAAACGGTCGGGTTCTGTTGCAGCGGTTCGGACCAGCAGATCGCACTGCTTACTATGCCATGCGTCGCAAAGCCGCAGATGGAAGTCAGAGGCTGTTTGCAATGACGAATTCAGCTGTGCCAACAGGCCCCCCTAGCGATAGCACGAGACAAAACCTGGAAGACTCAACTGCAGCGCAAGCTGCGGCAAACACCGATTTGTCGCCCGAGGCAGAAGAACAGCGTCGATCTGCCTTCAATCGTCTGCATCTGGGAGCGTGGTATGATCAGCGTAACCAGCGGTTACTGATCACGCAAGACACCGAGCAGCGCAAGCATCCCGAAGGCAAAAGCGCGGTCGGTGCTATGTGTGCTTGGGTGAAAGAGTATGTCCAGGCGTACGTAGCCCCTCTGCTAGGAAGCGAATCAGGCCTTTGCGAGCAGTTTCGGGAAGAGCTGCAGACTCGCATCGCAGATGACTTTCCCTGGGCCGAGAAGCGTGTGCCCGGGCTGGCACACTATTGTCATCCGTTGTATTCTACCTTTCTCGCCTTTCGAGGCTTTTCAGGTGGGGCACATCGCGATGTCAGAGACAAAGGCGTCTCGATCTTGCTCAATTTCGGACAGCATGCGGTATTTGAGCTGCCGACGTATCGATGTCGGCTGGAGCTGCAGCCATTGGACATCGTTCTCTTCAGATCGGACGAGATCTTGCATCGCTCATACCAGCACGAGTCGTACCGAGGCACTGATGTTATGCATCGGTTTGCGGTGACCTGCTTCATGCGTAAGGGGATCGTTGATCGCCTAGAACCCGCGATCCAGCATGTCTTTCGATATCTACATAGCGACTCGCCGCATGACTCAGGACAACAGGTTGTAGCAGCAACACGCACTTCCACAGAGGCGGGAACGTCTCAAAGTCGTCGATCTGTTCGCGCAAGAACTGCCCGCAATATGTCCTCATCGTGAATGAAACATTGCTACCGCAATCGTATCCTCATTCTCGTCTCGCAGACTGTTGAATCTGGTTCATAAAAAGTATAAGATTGATACTGAAAGGGTCGATGAGTGACCGAGAGATACTTGTTTGTCGTCGAAAAGGTAGCGTGTACGGCGCCTGTGTTTCTTGCTAGCCGCATCGGTGACCTGAAGATGCTTTCCAATCAATCCCTTCAGCGATCGGCACATTTGCAACGTCGATAGATTTCACGCATCATTTCAAACCTTGTCGCAACAGCGACGACGAACAGCCAGGTCGTCGCATGAGTCGATTGAGTACTGTCCAAGTCGTCCTTCGAAACAGCGCCACAACTCGTCGTTTGAGACAATACCGATGCCAAAAATGCCTCTGAATCAAAAAGTCGATTTGCAATGTTGGACAGCCCTTTTGTTCGTCTCTCCCGCACACCATCTTTGCGCCTCGCATTCGTCAAGCAACAAGATGGCAGCAATCGGCCTCACGCAGGCCTACTTGGGTCAACGGACCTTTGACAGTCGTGATGAGGCAATGCAGTTTGTTCGCACCACTGCTGCACAAGTCGATGTGCCCATCGTCCGGACTCAGCTCAATCCAGGCCGCGTCGTTTTCAGCTGCAGTCATCATCGAAGGGTTGGCTGCCCCTTTCGCATCGTGATCACTTCCGGTGTCGACGTTCGATGGCAAATTGCTGTGGATCGCCCCGAGCACGAGTAAGTATCTTCATTCTCCTAGCAAAACGATACAAGACTGACAATCCATTCCATTGCTCTCAGGGGACACGAGGAGGGAGAAGCGCTGCCGGTGAGAAGGCCGCGTGTTTCGCATGCGGCCTGGATCAGGACGCAAGAGCTGGACTTTGATGAGGTGGTCAACAGGGAGCTGGAGACGGTGGACCATCTGGACGATCTCGGTCCTGCCAGCTTCAGAGCGGTGGATTGCCGGCCTGTCGATCCAGCCGAGGTCGGACACATCCAGCTCGACCGCTGGATCATCGGCAATGGTGACGGTTACGAGGCACTTGGCGTCGCATTCAATGTGCCCATGCCAACCCAGATGCTGGACGAGTATCTCGCCCAACATCTTGCCGACTACCGCCGGATCTACCCTGCCAACGAGCAACACATGCTCGACTTTGCCCTCGAATGCTTTGACATGGGCATGGAAATGGTGGACGATATCGTCCAATTCATGGTCGACGCAACTCAAGTCGCCATGATCCTGTGTCAAGACTATGGCGGAAGGTACGAGGTCACCACTCTTCTTCCCCGCTTTACACAGCCTGGTCGCCTGCGCATTTCCTCACGATGCCTCATCGTCAGCGACGGTGCATGGTCGGTGGGCGATTGGTCGCTCGCTCCCTTTCAGCAGCAGGTGCCCCTGTTTGGTCTGCCGATTGCTCATCCATGGTGGAGGGAACGCTTTCACTCTTTGGACGGAAGAGCTGATAATCTTGTGCACGGCTTTCATCTATGGGGCATGTACGCCAGTCACAATGTAACTCGTCCGCTTCGTTATAGCAATGTTCATTGAAAGCGTGTCCTCAAAATGTGTGCGCTCTGGACTTTTCAATGGATCTTTTGAGACGACTCATGCTCGCAAAACGCCATTGATACAGCTTGTTCTTCCCTCGTCGATCGACGTGTTCTTGTCTGCGCAGTCTCGCCGTCGCCACACACTTTATTGGCGCTGGGCGGCGAAGAGCAAACCCTGAGGATTTCATTACAAATTACTAAGGATGACAGATCTCGCATGTCCAGAGCCAGTTCCAAGTTCGACTTGATCGTCAGGCAGAGCGCTCGACAGAGAGTCAAGCACGCACGAAGCGGCGGTCGCGTATAGCATCGCGCGCCGCGGAGTCGAACCCCGATCTACTGTATGCTGCTTTCTCCTAGATTTGCAAGGCAGACGCTGTTCGACAAACAAGGAGCTAACAAATCAAAAATACTACAAGAAAGCAATATATCTGTTGCGTTTTTTCGCACTGCCCTCCACCTCCGTGCGCACTGACCAGACATAGCACTTCCCTCCTTCCCTCGTGCTCATCTGCATCTTCCTCACCACCACCACCTCACCAAGTCGCGGTACCTTCCTTAGCAGCGCTTCACTCTTCTTCCACAAACACTCCACTACTTCGCACAATCGTCAGGATGTCGCTCAACAAGAAGTCGGCCAACAAGGTCTCCGGCGGGACACTCACCAAGTACTCGTTCACTTCTTCGTCGCTCAACTCGCTGGAAACCGCTATCAACGTGTTTCTACCTTCTTCCGCTGTGAGCGGCTCAAAAGTACCCGTGCTGTACTATCTCTCTGGTCTTACATGCACGGAGGACAACGCTGCGCAGAAGGGGGGCTTCTTCAACGCTGCCGAGGCGGCACAGATCGCCCTCGTGTTCCCAGATACCTCACCACGTGGAGCAAAGGTCGACGGCGAGGATGAGAGCTACGACTTTGGCTCTGGAGCAGGCTTCTACCTCAACGCTACCAAGCAGCCTTGGTCCGCTGCGTACAACATGTACGACTACATCGTCAAGGAGCTTCCTTCCAAGCTCGGTGAACTGCCCATTGACACGAGCAAGGCGAGCATCTTCGGCCACTCGATGGGTGGCCACGGCGCGCTCACGCTCTACCTGAAGAATCGGGGTCAGTACAAGAGCGCATCGGCCTTCTCGCCCATCTGCAACCCCACCGCCTGCCCTTGGGGCAAAAAGGCCTTCGAAGGCTACCTCGAAAACGGCCTCAAGGAGGGCGAACAGTACGACGCCACGCTCCTGCTCAAGGACGCACAAGACCAGCCCGGCATCCTCATCGACAGCGGCACCGCAGATGACTTTTACAAACAGGGTCAGCTGCTCCCGGAAAACTTCCAGAAGGTCGCCGAGGAGAAGGGTTTCAAGAATGTTCAGGTGCGCCTGCAGGACGGATACGATCACAGCTACTTCTTCATCTCGACGTTCGCTGAGGATCATATCAAGTTCCATGCCAAGTTCTTGAAGGCTTGATCCGCAGAAAGATACAGCCCTACAGTAATCTTAGCTGCAATTCGACGTATTCGCCTGAAATGAATGAGAGTCGCTTTCTTGCCTTGTGTCGTGGACCCAAAGTTGGACCATCAACGATCACGATCTCAAGTTTCAGCTCTGTTGAGGTCAGAGCAGCAATGCGGAAGCAGAAGACTCGACATTCAGAGGATTTGGCGCCCCAGTCAAGCCTCACGGACAGCTTATCGTGATGGACGTCGTCATCCCTTAGAAAAATGTTGCAGGTTGCAAATGAGATGACTTAGAATACATGCTTCGAGGAACTTCAAGGTCAGCGAGCGTTGCCCGCGCTGCTCAGTGAGACTTGCCAGTCTCAACCACCTCGGCGTCCGCATTGCGCGCCTTTGCCATCTGCTCCAGTTGACTAGGATGGATCGGTATCGTCTCTTCAAACGTGGTATCTGTGGTGCTGCCCACCTTGGACGCTGCTGTCCAAGCGGCTGAGCTGCGTCGGCCCTCCGCCTCTGTTCCTGCGAGATCGTTCGCTGCTGCCGAATGAATGGGGGTATGATCGGCTGGCACAGCCTTGCTGCTTCCGTTGGTGTGCGGTCGGGTTCGCCGCGAACGTCTCGCTTCGCCATGGTCATCGAGCATTGCCCTGGAAGCTTGCACCTTTGCCGCTGTTGCACCATTGCCACTGCCATTTGTCGAGCTGCGGTTGGCCTGTGATGTGATCGCATCCAGCTCGGCAAGATTGCGCTCAAGGGCCGACAGCGAGGTGCCTTCACCAAGCACCTGCTCCTCGTGCCTTCCATTCAGCGTGTCATACTTCCACCGGATCACTCCATCTTTGTCTACCACGTTCCATCGATCGTACTTGATGGTGCCAATGACGTACGGCTTGAGCTTGAGCCAGGCGACTCTCACCTTGGTGGCCAGAATGTCTCGGTTGGCGCGCAGACTAGCTACGCCTTCTGGCTCCCAGTCCGGGTCTTCTTCGACGTCTTCAACAGAACCTTCCTTGTGAGCACGACTGAAACGTGCTCGGACACCATCGCCTTTGGCATCCGAAAGCGCAGCGTCTCCATAGGCTCGCGCGAGCGCACGTGTTGCATATTCGAATTCCATGCATGCGTTGCGGTAGGATGTCGCCAGCTCGTCGGCCGTTGTTGTGTCATTCTGGATGTCGTTCTCGTCCTCTTGAGGGAAGGGATAGGTGAATGACCAGTCGAGTTCGCCGTGCATAGTATTCTTCGGCAAATGCTCAGCAGGTACGTGGTCTGCCAACTCCTCCACCTTCCATGTGAGATGCACCTTGTCTCTGACGACGGGATCCAACAATGGACGGAGAATGCTCCAGATGGGCTTGAAGATCCATGGTGCTCCGTGTACATAGACTCTCGCCAATGTCTCTGGGTAGAACGACTCCATGGTCTTGGCCATGAACAGCACGACGCTCCAATCCATGTTGCGAAGGCCAAAGTTGTTCAGGTTGAAGATGACAATCTTGCGCTCGACGGGCGGAGGCATGAGAAGTTGGAGGCTCTCTTGCAGCAGAATGACACCCCGTTTGAGCTCTTCGGCTGTCTGATTCGACGAGTAGTGGGAGCCGACCTCGATGAAGTAGACAGGCTCGCCTGTCGCTGTTGCGCCGTATACGTAGGAAAGACCATTGTTCATGATGTTGAAGCCGCCTCTTGTCTTTGTCAATCCAAGCTCGGCTTCCTTCATGATGCCTGAAATGTCATACTGGACACGGAAGGCGCACGTTGAGCCGATGATGGCAAGCGCGCGGTCGACATCCCACTTGCGCGCACGTAGACATCGCAGCATGTAGGCATCTGGATGCTCGCCCTTGACGATAGCCCAGAACTCGCGCCGCAAGGCTGCTCCCCCGTGTTTGAGCAGGAAGGCATGCATGTCTTTGCTCTCCTCGAGGTGGCGCAAGTGTTCCTTGAGCTTGTCATCCTTTGGTATTTGATTCGGATCGAGCCGATCCGATGTGTTGAGGTTCTCTGCCGATGCGGATGCCGAAGACTGATTCGAGAAGGGCTCGGAGGCAGTGGTGCGCGCTTTCCGACCAAGACCGCGCTTTCTCGAATCGGTCGAGCTGCGAGAAGCGATAGGAGGAGGCTGTGCATCGACATCGACGCCAATCGAATCGGTGGAATGTGATGTGATCTCGCATAGTCGGAGGAAGCGACGCCAGAGCTTGAAGAGCGCTAAGGTCTGTGATGGCGTGAGATTGTTTCGGTAGCCTGGCGAGTGGAGGTAATCGATGTTGGTTGCGTCGGCCATGGTGGCGAATCAGCAGACAGATGTGCTGACACTGTTCGAATGGTGTCTGCGGAATGGCTGATCGTCGTGTAGTAATATGAGCTCGGAAGAGCAATTGCGCCGGGACCTGGTTCGAGAGCAGGATAGGGAATCTGATGCGACTCCGGAAGATGTGATGCAGGGATGAACAGATTTAAGGATATGTGCGGGATAGAATGGGCTGTACGCTTTGCCGCTTGTCGAAGGATACAGCTGCTGACTTGAGAGATGGTAAGATGAGAGAGAACGTGGATAGTGAGCGGAAGAATCGTGTCGACGTGTCAGAGACGTCGAAAGGTCCAAGCGCTCTTACTAACGTATATTCGCGGGCCAACAGGCCAGTTCCCATTTTAGCCTTGACTTGTGCAGCGGGTCAAATTCAAAGCTCCGCCTTACGCCAACTCCCTGCTTTAGCGACCTTCATGCTGCAGACTAGGCGGCTGGAAATGATTCCTAGCCCTCGACCCCCTCCATCTGCAACGCTGAACTTCGTTGATCTATGATCCGGCTTGTCGAGTCGCTCTCCAGGCAATTTACGGTAGTGCCGCGACCAAGAGCATGCAGGCTTCAGCGGTACAACCTACAGCTAGTAACACTTCGAAAAGTGACTGGCTCGTCCGCTTTGGTATCTCGGCTGTGCCTCGCTTGCGATTCCGACGGATTTTGAGCTCATCACAGACCTCGTCACGGCTGAGTTCGTCAAGGGGACCAGCGGCTGCGCAAGCATGCTCCCGAATGAAGTCCGTGTGCGCAGCTTCAGCAGCACTCCCATCTTCTGCGCACTGTGCCTGTTGTTCGATGACTGTGCGCGCAGACATCCAGCAGCCCAATTTCTCGTGAACATCTCTAATGGCGTCAAAGTGAAGGCATGGGAATCGTCCTTGACTGCGGAGTGGTGCTGAGCTTGATCGTGAGCTTAAGGTCAAAGAAGGCAGACCTGTTCGGCTTTTCCGGGGAGACTCTGCCGACACTCTTTCTCTTTGCGGGATGTGGAGAGATGAAACCAAAAAAAGCTTTGTGCTTGAAAAATAATGAGTGCGGCGTAGCCGGATCACAATTCACAGCGCAGCTGCAGCATCACACGAAGAGCACGGCCAATCCGAAAGCAGCTTCTGCGCTTCGAAAGGATCAGCTTTTCCTCAATCGGGTCCTCCTTCTTCTCCATCACCATTCGCAGACACAGCCCGCGCCAAGAGCACATCGCACCAAGGCTCTCATCTCGGACCTGATCGAAAGCCTCAGTCAGCCACCATGGCATCCACAGCCGGCGGGTTGGCTCGGCTCCAGCTCCGTTCCTTTGTGCCAAAGGGAGGCATCACCTCGACACCTTCGTGCTCCTACTCCACGGCTGCCTACCGAGGAGCAGCGAAGGCAACCCATCAATCGCATCAATCCGGTCGATCCAAGCTGCCTCGCAAGGTGGGTCATTCCTTGACTCCCACTTCTCATGCTCAACAGCGTAGTTTCGGCGGCTCCGCCGCCAATTCCAGCTCTTGGCCGGCGGGAGCGGTGGAAACAGCCGACGCCGACGAGTCATCATCGTCTCCATCCTCTTCGAAGCTTGGCAAAGGCAAAGCAAAGGCGCTCACCTCCATCCCCTCCCCACCTCGCAGCAAGACGATCGCCGACCTTCACGCTCTCAAGCATCATCCAGACGGCAGTATTCCCATTGTCTGTCTTACGGCCTACGATTTCCCCACTGCTCTGTCAGTTCGATCCTCCGACATCGACCTTTGTCTCATCGGAGACTCGCTCGCCAATGTCGCCCTTGGCTTCACCTCGACTCAGCCGTTGTCGCTCGACGCCATGATTCATCACTGCCAGGCAGTCAAGCGTGGTCTCGATGCACCCCTCTTCTCCACCGCCAGCCTGCTCGACGGCATTGACCTACCGCAACCCCCGCTCGTCATTGCAGACATGCCCTTCGGTGGAACTTTTGGCTCCGTCGACTCAGGCGTAGCTGCTGTCGTGCGTCTGATGCAAGAGACAGGCATCGACGGTATCAAGATCGAAGGCTCATACGAAGCTGTCCCGCTCATCAGACGTCTGACAGAACACGGCATCCCAGTCATGGGTCATCTCGGTCTGCAGCCGCAGCGAGTTGGCTCGACATCAGGATATCGTCTCCAAGGCAGGACAGCTCAGCAGGCTAAGGAGATCCTCGACGCTTCCCTGGCTCTCGAGCAAGCCGGATGCTTTTCGATCGTACTCGAATGCATCCCGACCAGGGTCGGAGAGCTCATCAGCCAGCGACTCAGCATCCCAACCATTGGCATCGGAGCCGGCAGCAAGACCGACGGCCAGATTCTCGTCATGAACGACATGATTGGCGATTTGACGGGCGCAGGCCACGTGTTGGCTGCTTTAGCTCAAGCTCCAGCTCGAGCTCTGCCAACTCAAGACGGCCAGGAACCCGATGCAACTACCCCGCAACACAGCCCTCTGACTCCACCAGCACCCAAATTTGTTCGCAACTTCAGCCTGCAACACGGAACGTCGATCGGAGCACTGAGAATGGCAGCTGTGCAGGCCTATACACAAGCTGTCAGACATCGGCAATTCCCGGACGACGGTGTGGAAGCCTACAAGATGAAATCGGAGGAATGGAAGGCTTTTCAGGAGCTCGCGAGACCCACCACGCCCACAAAGGCCTAGACTCAACCGTTGACCCCAAACGAAAGATCATCAGAGCTCACTCCTGTAGTGCCATTCTGGCAAACCAAAAGCAGTCATGATGAATGCAAAGACTTTTCCATTGCCACTCATCTACTCCTTAGCTTTGCGGATCAATGTCGCGATTCATTCTTGCCGTCGCTGTCCCTTCCCTTGACTTGCCTGCCTTCTATTTCGCGATTGAGCTGGGGCGGTAAAGCTTTCCACCCAATCAATATCCGTCTGGTTGCCACCAAATTCGATGTTGAACCCGCCCAGAGCAGTGTTTGGATCAGTGCCACGCGGAACGAGACCACGATTCAGAGAGCTGCCACCTGCGCCCGAGGACAGCAGCGGCATGGGTACGAGATTCGCAGCATCGTCGTCGATGTGATGCTCTACCGCGTTTTTGCTGTGACGTGGTGAAGATTGGCCTTTGTTGTCTGTTGACGGCTTATGTGTCGGAGGAAGAGAGAGGTCGACCTCTGAGTAGTCTGATTCGGATCCTGCGTCGTCGTGTTCCCTCTCAAGGGCTGCCGTTGGTGAAGCCTCCTCGCCCTTGACTGCCGATCCGCTGGTGGCAAGATCTTCTTCAAGCCCGAACTCCCGCTCGAGTTCCTTTCGCATGTCGCTTTCCCACCATCCATCCTGTCTCCACCTCCTCTTCTCTTCTTCACGCGCCCCTTGCAGCAGGTCCACCCTCAACCCCTCCTCACCCGTCTGCTCGAGCACGAAACCCAATACAGTCTCCAACGCGGCTATCCTCTGCTCTAGTCGCGGTCTGAGCCCCTGCGTCGGGCCCCTCTTGCGCTCTGGTCGGTCGTATGTGCACGTCCGCTGCAGCTGTGAGCAGAAGGTGCAGATGGGTGTAAGACCGTCACACCGATCCTTCTTGAGGAAGCACTGATCGCATGCTCGCGAGACACGCTTGCGCTTCGTCCGAGCTGTCGAGATGAATGCGGATGCGGACGCCTCTGAGCGCGGCATGATGATGGTGTTGTTACGAATTGAAAGATGACGGCAGGAGAAGACCGGATTTACCCCGCACACCGACGGTCGCCAAAAACAAAGCTCACCACCAATCGAGCATGCCGAATCCCGAACCGAAGGGCTGACTTTTCGTTAAGGGTCCTTCGATTCTTCTCCCTCCTCGGCAACACGTGGAGAAGTAAGGCTTACTTTTTTGTGTGCTCCTGTCCGGTCAAATCAAGCCGAAGCGTGAAAGCGCTTGTGAGGTTGCATCTTGCTTGATATCATCCTCCATCTTGTCTCTCCACCACCGCATCGTCACCCCCATAAAGCGAGCACCTCATCGCAATACAGGACGCAGAGCATCATGTCGTGGTACAAAGACCCGAACCCCCTTCCCACCGGCTACTGGGGCCCGATCACCTCGACGCTCCTATGGTGCGAAGAAAAGTACCGCTGGTCTCGCTACGTCGCGGAACCGATCAACACGGTGACCAACGTCTTTTTCATCGTTCTTGCCCTCTACGGGTATCGCGTCACGGTCCGCGAGCGTCTTCCGTTGCGCTATGCGATATGTCATCTGGGCGTAGCGCTCGTCGGGTTCGGCAGCGCCCTGTTCCACGGCACACTCATGTACTGGACGCAACTGCTCGACGAGCTGCCGATGATCTACACCTCCGCCTGGCTCACCTACTGTGTCTGCGAAACCTCGAAAGGCTACGGCAAGCCACGATTCCGCATCTTGCTACCTACCACGCTGGTGCTGCTCGTGACGTGGATCACCGTGGTGTACGTGTGGAACGGCAATCCTGTCTTCCACCAAGTCGCGTACGGATCCATCCAACTCGTGTCCACCGTTCGGGTGGTATATCTGCTTCAATCCCCCGCATCAGCGCTCAACACCCCGGCGGGCAAGGAGCGCAAGAGCGAGATCCTCAGACTCTACCTGTTTGGCGCGATCACCTTCTTGACGGGCTTCGCCATCTGGAACGTAGACAACATCTTTTGCTACCAGCTGCGACAGGCGCGTGCGCGCGTCGGTCAGCCCTGGGCCATCCTACTTCAAGGACACGGCTGGTGGCATATCCTGACCGGGTGGGGCGCCTACTGTCTGATCACGGCAGGAAGCCAGTTGGCAGCGGGCGAGAAGGAGGATGTGAACAACTTTAGACTGCAGAAGGGGTGGTTCCCGGTGGTGATTCGCGTCAAGGAGTATAAGCCGACGGCTGCGGGAAAGAGAGGGAGGAAGACGCAGTAGATCGTACTAAATATCGGTGCAGTAGAAAGCTTGTGCACGCAACATAGATTCATATAGACGGAATCGGATAGACTCGTTGTTCACGCAACTTTCAACCTCATAGACAAAGCCGATCAGATTTGAAGAGAGGCATGGGATAATTGAAAGAGATTGAAGTTAGGATTGCGAGTGATGACCTCGACCAGGAGAGATGTGATGAAGGTGTGAGCGACTGAGCCTTTATTACACGTAGTCCTTAGTGATATATAGAAAGTCAATACTTGTGCCTCGACCTACGAAGCCCCCTGAGGCCCGCTGCTGCGGTGACGCAGGTCCAAGGATGACCACAACCGGCTCGATGCAAGCAAGAGCACGGCATTGTCTCGGTCGGTCCGCGTTGCCTTGCGTAGGCTATCCTTTTCACAAAGGCGGTGGGTTGCTCAGTCTGCTACTGTGATTGGACCGTATTCCGACGCAGCACTCAGTACGAAGCGGTCATCTCCAAACGGGACGGCAGACGTTGGCGTCGTCACACATCGAAATGCCCAGCAGTCTCGACCGGGCGGACAGGCCAACGTGCAGTTCACGGGGGAAAGGGTCTCCCCTCGAGTATGTCGAAGAATCGGAAGATTGATTTTAGTTCTCCGATCTGAAGGGCGTGGCAGCGGCGCTTGGTCGCAAGTGCTGGCCCGCCTCATGCGCGGTTTTGGCCGGCGATTCACCAGCGCGCAGGAAAGTCTGAAATGCCAAGCCATCAGATGGGCACAGGGCAGGGCAGCGCGTATCTTTCCTAAGAGAGTCAAAACCACGCAGCGCCATGCCTCTCAGATCTTTCATGCATATGGACAAGACGGAGAACGAACGCAGATGCGAGCGAGAGATTGCGCCGGCGAGATCATCACTGGCGGCATGTCTGCGCTATGCTCCTGTACATGGAAGCATCTTAGTGCTGTTGTGAGAGGGGTAGAAGTGGTTGGCTGGCTGGCGCAAACGAGCGGTGTGCGTCTGGAATTTAAAAAGGTGTTTGTGTCACAGATCCTGAGGAGCCATCGAGCATCATCATCGCTCCATCCCACACTCTTGACGGTCACTCTGCCTCGGCTTGTCCCGTCTCGCTCTTCGGACCATCCGTCTCGGGTCACCTCGTCACCATCCTGACTTAATCACATCACATCACATTCCCACGCCAGCCTCATCCCCGGAAGCTCCACTACAACAGCGCAGCAGCTGCATCTGCTCACGCAGCGGCACTTTAGCCCGCACTTCCGCCTGTTTGCCTGCAGGACCACCTGTGCAGATCACGGTCAAAGCGTGCATCCTCTGCTGGCCAACTCAGCTAGCATCCAAAGCAGCCTCTCAACCGTCATACACACCATGTCGAGCGCCCAATAACATTCAAAGCTGTCGTCCTTGGACAGCGCCCGTGCAGATCATCACCGTAACACAAGCCACCTTCATCGCACCCGCATAGACTCGCCATCATGCTGCGCACCATCACCTCCAGCTCGCAGGCGACTGCCGCACGCAACAGACTCGGCTCCTTCGGTCGTTGGTGCGGTAAGAACCTCAACTTCTACAGAGTACACGTCATGGTCTTCACTCTCGTCCCTCTCATCGCCGCCGGCATCTTCTACGCTTGCAATGGCGAGACGCACGTCAAGTTTATCGACTGCCTCTTCGTCTGCGTCTCGGCCATGACCGTCACAGGCCTGGTCACCTTCAACATCAGCACAGCCAACGGCGGTCAGCAGGCCATCCTCTTCATCCTCATGTGCTTCGGCAACATCTCCGCCGTCAGTGTAACCATGATCTGGATCCGAAGAAGTTTCTTCCGCAAGAAGTTCGATCGCGTCATTCGTCGCAGTGCAAAGGCACGCAAGCGCGTCCACGATGTCGAAGAGCAGGAGCGCAGAGATCGACGTCACAACATTGCAAAGATCCAGCGCATGGTCGGACTCAAATCAACCGACAGCGCCACTACCATCAGCGACACCGAGGATCAAGATCGCACCGACACCAGCTCCAGCGACCAGATCGAGCTTCGTCGAATGGAAAAGAATAAGCAAAAGAGCAAGGCCAAGCGCGGACCATTGCGTGCAGACATGATTCGCCGCATCGATGGGCCCGCCTTTCTCATCAACTCGGCCGGCGATCGTGTCAACTCGGTCCCTGAACATTCCAACGAGCATCGCAACTCGCTCCCGCGCGAGGCGAGTTCAGTCGGCTCGCCTCGTATACCCGCTGCACAGCCAGGTGCTAGCATTCTCAACACCGATCAAGAGAGGCAATCGTCCATTGTATCGGACGGCCAAGGGCAGCAGCCCAACATTCGCATCGCACTACCTCATGAGACCAACGCTTCTGATGCGGCTGGTGAGAAGAGCACCGAATCGAGGGCAAGCAACTCGGAACGCAAGGGATTCTCCATACCACGCTTTGATCATCGTCACGACCCTGACGCCGACTCGGACGAGGAGGCGATAGCAGATGAAGAAGAGGAGGAGGAGGAAGAGATTCAAGAAGAAGCCTTGCGTTCGCCGCCTCTTCGGGCGAGGTTTCCGGATCACCAGATTCATGGGCGCAGCAGACGTGTTTCGGATCCACCCGGCTTTGCCTCACGCCGTGGCTCCGACAGCGGTCTGGCGCAAGCATACAGCAAGCACGAGAAGCACGACATGTTCCCTCGTGCGCAGACCGTAGAGTTCTCGGTACCTAGTGACTATCGGTCTCCAGTCGATTTCCAACGGGGACAAGGCTACACCACGGGCATGAATGTCAACGGTCCCGGCGGTTTGAGGCAGCGCACTACTACCTTCAACCGTACTGTGACCACACGCTCGGGCGTCTCCGGCCGCCTCAGCACCGGCAGGACGGGCGTGCCACTTGCACGCACCCAGACTTCGTCCAAACAACGAGGCTTTGGTGGTTTCCCCACCCCGCTCGAGATCGCAGGCATGGCCATCAAGAAGGCAGTCCCAGGTGTGCAGGAGCGACTGCAGCGCACAATGACCATGCCTCGCACCTCCACATTCACGTCAGTGCGGTCCGGCGGCGGCATCACGGAGAGCGGCAACAAGCCGGCTCCCTACCTCACCTTCGACGCCACGGTCACAGGCAACTCGCGCTTCCACGCTCTCACAGAGACACAGCGCGACGAGTTGGGAGGTGTTGAGTATCGTGCCCTCGACTTGCTCGCCAAGCTCGTCCCCGCTTACTGGCTTATTGTCAACCTGGGCATGGTCACGCTGGTAGCCCCTTACATCAGCAGCAACGCGTTTCGAAAGTATCGACCTCCCTTCGATGAACAGGGCGAAAACAAGCCCGACTATACATGGTTCTGGTTCTTCCAGGTCATCTCGGCCTACTCAAACACGGGCATGTCGTTGGTCGATACCAGCATGACGCGGATGCAAGACGCCTACTTCCTGCTCATTCCCATGGGCTTCCTCATCTTGGCGGGCAACACGGGCTTTCCCATCCTCCTGCGCTTCTTCATCTGGACCATCTCGATCTGCGTTCCGTCCACGTCGAGGATCTACGAGACGCTGCGGTTCTTGCTCGACCATCCGCGTCGATGCTTCGTCTATCTCTTCCCCTCGAGCCAGACGTGGTTCCTCTTCTTTATCTTGCTCCTGTTCAACTGCATCGACTGGCTCGCGTTCTTAATCCTCGACATTGGCAATCCGGTCATCGAATCGATCACGCTCAGCATCCGCGTCTTTGACGGTCTCTTCCAGTCGATTGCGGTCCGCGCAGCTGGTTTCACCGTGGTCAGCCTGTTGGCGCTCGCACCTGCCGTGCAGTTCCTCTACGTCATCATGATGTATCTCTCCGCGTTCCCACTCGCGCTCTCGGTGCGCAGCACCAACGTCTACGAAGAAAAGTCGCTCGGCGTGTACGTCGACGAGCCAGCAGACCCAGGCACGGCACCGTCAGAGTCGAAAGATGCCAAGGTGTGGGGCTCCTTCCTCGCATCGCATGCTCGACGCCAGCTGGCCTTCGATATCTGGTGGCTCGGCTTCGCGCTCTGGCTCATCTGCATCATCGAACGCAACGACATCGTGGACCCGGAATCCAACGGATGGTTCACCATCTTCAGCTGCCTCTTCGAGCTCACTTCGGCATACGGCACGGTCGGCTTGAGTCTCGGCACGCCCTTCGACAACTTCAGCCTGTCAGGGCGTTTCCACACCCTGTCGAAGCTGGTGGTGTGCGCGGTGATGATTCGAGGCAGACATCGAGGATTGCCCGTCGCCATCGACCGCGCTATCCTGCTTCCGTCCGAGCTGGAGCAGGAGGACATGATGGACGACGACCTCTCGCATCTCGACGACACCTGGGATCGGGACAGCACCTTCGTCGCCGATCCGACAGCCGCGACGACGGTGCCGGTCTTTGCTGGAGGCGCGGTGGAACGCCAACGCACCACAAGCAACGCCAGCAGCAAGAACGGAATGTCGAGCGTCAAACGTTCGCAATCTGGTGTGTCGTTCGCGCTGAGCCCGGCGACCAATGCGAGACGAAGCAGCATGCCGCCTGCTGCGATGGAGCCGCTGTCGCCGACAACGGCACCTGCGGAGTTCGGGGTGCAGGAACCGCGAAGGAGCTTCACGCTGACACTCCCGCCGAGCAGTCTACCGCTGCACCATCAGAGCATCTACTCGTCAGGCGGACCACCGCCGAGTCACAGCACCGGAGGTGGCATTCTCGGCGGCATGATGGTGAGCACGCCAGGCCCACTGACTGCGATCGACGAGACGCCGAGCGGATTGGGTGCTACGCCGATGAGCGAGAGCCGATCCGAGTCGCCGCGTCCGCCAGCTGGTCCTGCCCAGCGCGACAACTTGACCCCGTCGAGCCTGGATACCAAGGCGAGCAGCGAGGCTAGCACCGCGAGTGTCAAGGGCAAGGAACGGGAATCGCCTCAGAGCGCGGTGGATGAGGACAAAGAGCGAAGAGTGGCGCAGTCTGCGGGCTGCTCGACGCCCAACGGACGGCATTCCCCTGTCAGCGGGGCGGATTGATCGATGCGCATACCCAGGGATCATTCGCAATGATATTATGATCACGATCTATCAATGTCCGTCGTCTCGTCGTTCAAGAAACGATCTGAAGGGCGCCAGTCATGCAGCCATTGCGTGCGTGGGGATGATGCAGATTGAACGACGACGGGGGTACAAATACAGAATGTGCGAGACGAATGGTGCCGGTTCGAGCCGAGGTTATGCGGTGGACTCCTTCTTCAACTTCTTCTCTTTCCTCTCCTTCCTCTCCTTCTTGTCCTTCTTATCCTTCTTGTCCTTCTTACGCGGGCTCTCGTCCATGGGATCGCTCCTCAAGCTGGAATCAATGTTTGGTGTGCTTCCGTCAACCACCTCCTGCGCTTTGGAGAAGCTTTCTGTGCCAATGCCATCGCCTGTGTCTCCATCTGGGGGGTTGGAATCGAGCACTTCGGCGGGGGTCTCTTCTTCCTCGTTCATCGGCTCGTCGTCGTCCTCGGCCACGACCGCTGCGGAGGAGGTGAGTAGCGTGAAAGCGTCATAGTCGATCTTGCCGGCGAGACCGTTCATGAGGCGCGTGAGCTGCGCTGCGACCACACCGCCGGTGGAGCCGGTCGCGGTGTCGTCCGCGGAGGAGGAGGCGGCGTTGCATGTGCCAGTGCGGGCGGCGTAGGATGTGAGGAAGTGCGAGATGGCGTCTGAGACTGCGGCATGCTCTGTGGGTACCGAGGCATGGGACACGTCCAGGCGCAGGGGAAGAGGTAGTGCTGGCTCCATGATGAATCGGTGCTAGAGCGTGCGGATGCTGTGGATGTGTGGCTTGGTGCTCGTTGCGTATCGGTGGGGTTGGAGGGTATCGAGGAGAGGCAGGGTCGAAATTCTCAGGCAAAATTCTCGAGAAGCTTCAAGCCGAATTCCGCGCAGCTCAAAAATGTTGATTGGTCAGCCTGACAGTGAGGGACCAAGAAGAAAAAGAGAGGCTGAGAAGCTTGGCTGGCTGGCTCGGCAGGATGACACGCCGACAGCCAAACCCCCACGCGAAGGAAACACACGGACACGGGGACAGCGAAGGATTTAGAGCTGTGTTGCTTCACAGTGTTGGGGTGACGTGCCGAGGCTGACATGGCCTGATGTTCTTTCCCTCGTCACCGATCCACCATCACCCACCGCCATCGCTCTTACATCGGTCTCATCTTTCGAAGTGCTAGAGCAGTATTGACACAGCATAACCGCCGGCTGCAGTAGCGCCCATCACTCATTTGCAAGCACCAAATAGACACCAAGCACAGCCGCGCACGCACCAAACAACGCTCAGTGGCATTTGCTATAATCTCTGCGACGCAACAGCCGCACACACCCTCGCAATCAACAGAGCATCACAAGAGCGTCGACGATGGAAGCACTTGCAGCGGCAGGTGACTCGATAGCAAACGCCAGCAATGCACCAGACCTGAGCATGCTGATGGGCGGTACGGGCGAGTCGGCCGGCTCTGCGGCGGTGGCAGCCTCGTTAGCAGGCTACACGTCTGCCTTTGCCTCGCTCGATCAGGCGTGGAAGAACGACCCGCGGGCGCTGTGGTCCAGCTTTGCCATGATCATCGTACGTATCGCAATCCTTCACCCCTTCATCCGTCCAGGAGCGCTAACTGACTTTTACCTCATTTCTCTCGTCAACCATACGCACGCTCGCTGCCGCTCGCCCACAGGTCTCCGAAATCGGCGACAAGACCTTCCTCATAGCAGCCATCCTCTCGATGCGTCAGTCCAAACTCATCGTCTTCAGCGGTGCATTCGCCTCTTTGGCAGTCATGTCGATCCTCTCGGCGTTCTTGGGCGTCATGTTCCCCACGCTCCTGCCCAAATCGCTCACCAACCTCATGGCTGCCGCGCTGTTCCTCGTGTTCGGGCTCAAGATGGTCAAAGACGGACTGGCGATGTCGGGGGACGAGATCAAGGAGGAGTGGGAGGAGGCGGAGCGGGAGATTGACGAGGAAGAAGGCGACACGCATGAGATGGACAGCCTTGAACAGGGTCACCACGCACCGTCGCATAGTGTCGGCAAGAAGGAAGGTGGAATGACACACACCCTACGAGAAGGAACGAGGAACCTCTGCGGACTCTGCTTCAGCCCTGTCTTTGCCCAGGCGTTCATTCTCACGTTCCTGGGTGAGTGGGGTGATCGAAGTCAGATCGCAACCATCGCGCTTGCCGCTGCGCACAACGTGACGCTGGTTTGCGTGGGGACGATCGTCGGGCACGCGTGCTGCACGAGCATGGCGGTGATCTGCGGAAGTTGGTTGGCAAAGAAGATCAGTGTCAAGCATGTGACGCTGGGCGGGGCGTTCCTGTTCTTGGTCTTTGCGGTAGTGTATGCCTGGGAGGCGTATGAAGAGCCGGGTGGGATCAGTATGGAAGGCGTCGTGCAGGCTGCCAAGGAGGCGGCGGGCGGCACAGGTGCCAGATGACGAAGCACATTCACGAGCATAGCATTGGTCATTCTTTTGCATTCCTTGACAGTCCTCTGCATCGTTGGTTTGAGATCTGTGGTGAAGAGCGATGTGATGTGCAGGGTCTTCAGGACCCTACATATCCTCCAGCGTGCGGATGTCGGCCTCGAGGATGATTCTAGAAGGTCTCGTCCAATGCCGAACGTCCGCGGCCACGTGTGCTGTCGGACATAAGCCTATCTCCTTCCGACTGACGGTCTCTTCAGCATGGAGATCCACCGCCATAGTTCGAACGCGGAGTTACAGTCAAGAAGAAACTCATGGACACCACCATATCTAGAACAAGTGGTGACCGGCACTCGGAAAGCGGTAACCTTAAGCGCGTTACGACCAGAGTTTTGCCGCTTTTCTGGAAATTTTACCGCCCCTAGCTGACGTCAAAGTGTGCTTTGGTCGAGATGCACGCTCTTCCGGCGTGCTGAGTTGCACATTTCACACGCACATTCCAAATGCTTCCTGAAGCAAGGGCAGCCGCTTCGAGAAGCTATATCTACTGGAGCGTTTTCCATCGTCCCAAACTTCATCTAATCACCTTTCCACTTCAGGAGCGAAGCAGCAACAATGTCGCAAAAGCAATACGATCTGGTCGTCTTCGGCGCTACCGGCTACACCGGTAAGCTGGTATGCAAGTACCTCCTCTCGCACCCAGAGAAGCGCTCCTGGGCCGTGGCCGGTCGCTCCGCCTCGCGCCTCTCCTCACTCAAGTCCGACCTCGGCCTTCCCTCGTCGGTCGGCGTAATTGAGGCGGAGACGTCCAAGTATGCATCCCTCACCGCCATGACCGCGCAGGCCAAGGTGCTCATCAACATCGTCGGCCCCTACCGACCCTTCAAGGCCTCGGAAGTGGTGCGGGCCTGTGTCGAGACGGGCACGCACTATGTGGATCTCTCTGGCGAAACGGGCTTCAACAAGGACATCATCGACGAGTTCCACCTCGCCGCCCAGGCCAAGGGCGTCACCGTTTCCAGCAGTGTGGGCTTCGACAGTCTGCCGTTTGACCTGACCACGTACCTCGCCGCTCAGAAGGTCAAGCAGCTCACGGGCGGCAAGAGCGACGTGAAGCTCGCCGAGTGCGCCTACGACCTCCCTGAGTCTCTGTCCGCAGGCACCCTCGCCAGCGCCATC
Source organism: Kalmanozyma brasiliensis GHG001 (assembly GCF_000497045.1). Lineage (NCBI taxonomy): Eukaryota > Fungi > Basidiomycota > Ustilaginomycetes > Ustilaginales > Kalmanozyma > Kalmanozyma brasiliensis. The sequence continues at coordinate 353,047 of NW_015961950.1, read as the reverse complement.
GCAATGGCCAGCGAGAAGGAGCAGATGTTCAGCGTCCGTGGCGACTGGCTCAGCCCCATCGCCAAACCCGACGCGCTCAGCTTCAACACCGTCCGCTGGTTCCCCCAACGTCAACGCTGGGGTGCTCAAAACACCTTTTCGATTCACAACACCCGCATGGTCAACCGCACCTGGGGTCTCCTGGAACACCACCACTCCCCCCAATCCTACGGCAAGGCCTTCCTCTACAAAGAGGGCACCATCGTCCCCTTCAAGCTCGCAGGCATCTTGCTCAGCTACATGAACGCCATTTCGATTTGGTTCCTCATGAACTTTGCCCTGGTTCGATCGCTCGCGGCCAAGAGCATGCCCGCCAACTCAGGGCCGAGCGAGAAGAGTCTCGTCAACAACAGGATGAAGGTCGAGACCGTCGCCACGGCGAACGATGGTACCAAGGCGATCTGCAGGATGAAGGCCAAGGGTCACGCGGGATACTTGCTCACCGCGAGGATGATCGTCGAGACCGCACTGACGATTATTGATGACAAGGGAAGGAAGCAGAACCCGTTCGAGAAGGCTGGTGTGCAGGGTGGTGTGCTGACCCCCGCACTGGTGGGCGCGGAGAGATTGGCGGAGAGGCTCGTCGAGTTCAGCCAGTTCGAGATCACAACGGAGAAGTTTGACGAGAACGAGGTCAAGAAGACCAAGTGAAGGGTCCGCCATGTCGTGTTTCGGTCTCAATCGATTCAGTTCGTGCTGCCACGTTCGTCGAAGCGCAGAGTGCCGTCTGAGGGTGAGAACATCGTGAGAATCAACGTACAAGAACAGTGACAATCATACAAGAACAGTGAGTGGTAACATACGAGTACAGGTCGAGCTTCGAGATCGTACAAAGCGGGACTTCATCGGAACAATACAATCGAATCGGGAGACATTTGATGTGAAAAAGTACAACCTTCTCTGACGCTCAGAGAACGGTCTCCACCTCCAAGGAGTAGTTTTCGGCTGCGAGGTACTCCTTTCGCCTCTTGGTGGTCTCCGAATCGTCGGAGTGGATCTGGGAAGAATGGACGAGGTTTCTCCAGTCTTCTGTTTCGTCCGTGCTCTTGAGCTGAGCGCGGGACTTGCCCTTCTTTGGCTTGGGCGCAGGACTTCGCTTCGTCGACTTGCTCGTGGGCACCTGATCGAAATCCTCGTCAGAGTCGTCCTTGGACGCAGGCGCCTTCGCTTTGGCAGACCTGCCACTAGCGTTCGAGTGGGATACTCTGCTGGTAGCCTTGGCCTTGCGTGCGGAAGCCTTCGCCAGGCGCTTTCTACCAGGCAGCATAGCCACGATGTCTTCCATGCGGATTCTCTTGCTCGAGCCCCTGTTTTGAGGCGAAGGAGGAGCTGAAGAGTACACGGATGACGACGCTGCCTCTGCGGCCAGCCTTTGGAGCATGGCTTGCTCCTTCTTTTCGCTCCTCTTCAGGGGTATGCCGGTCAAAGATTGTCGGCTCATGGCGGCGCGAGCAGCAGCCTGACGGGTAGAGTGGGCTGGCGGAGGAGTCAGCATCGGAGAGGACTCCCGCGAGCCATTGTCTTCGGCAGCCGCAGCAGCATCGCTCTTTCGCTTTGCGCTCGCTCGAGTCATGCGTCGCTCTGAGGTGATTTCCGCTTTGACCGCCGCCGTCTTGCGTCGCTGCGTGGGCAGTTCAGCTTTGACTTTGACATCAAGATCTTCCTGTTCTTCGGATTCGCCCTCGGAAGGCGGCGGGAGATCGACCCTTTGCGCACCCATATACGCAATGGAGCTCGACTCGGTGGTGGTGGATCTGCGATCACCTTGGCCAGCTGCCGGAGAGGACATGCGTGCAAACACCTGCTCGGCGAGACGACGATCATCGCTCGTGGTGTTCACGGGTGGATCGGAGGGAAGGTCTTCCATCACGTCGGTGGCGTCCCCCTCATCAAGATCTCCTCCCTCTTCTTCAGCAGCGAGTGCCTGTGCCTGTCGAAGACGAATGTTGCGGTCGGCCACAAGGAAGCCAAAGTCATCCATGAAGTCGTCATCCATGCCGAGACCCTGCTCAGCCGCTGAGGGGCCGAGATCATCATCGGTAGGCCACGAAGCAGCACGGTCATCTTCACCTTCGAGGGACAGATCATCGGGGGACTGGTGAGCTTGATGGTGGCCTTCAGCCTTCCAAGCCATGACTTTGGTGACGCCTTGATCCTGATAGTCCTGCAGCTGCTTAGTGGAATCGCTCAGCGGCTCAGCTCGACGAGGAACACCAGGAGAGTCGGCCTGACTCGAATTGTCGGATTTGTCGAGGAAGTTTTCATCGAGATACTTGGAGCTGAAAGCCTGCGTTTTGGTGCCTTTGCGTTTCTGGGAGACCGGGGTGGAATGCGTTGGCTGACCATCTTCGATCTCGCTGAGCACTCCGGTGCGACCACGTCCCGCCTGTCGGAAACCGTCTCCCTTGCTGGCTGCAGCGGCCGATGGAGGCACATTCTCCTTGTCCGAAGATCCATGAGATGCCGAAGCGTCGGTGTCAGAATCATCCTTCGATCTCGGCGATGGGTCGCGTTTGCCTTGCCTCTGAGCGACGTGCTCCGTTTGATTCGATTCCAAAATGTCGACGTCAAAGTATCCGAGATCGTCGCTGTCGAGGTTGGGAGAGAGACGAGAGAGCTCTTCATCACTTGGAGGCATGGGACGAGGTGCTCGATCAGCTGATTTGGTCTGCAGCGGCAATGGAGTAGGCAGATGCGCCTCGCGATGTGGTGCTGAGGCTGCTGCCTTCGACGCGGTTGCCGACCTGGTCTTGATTTCTGGTCGAATGGTCTTGCTTCGATTCGACAAACCGGCGGTGCTCTTGAGTGCCTGCTTGGAAGATTTGGTAGACTTGGCCTTGACAGAAGAGAGAAAAAGGTCGCTTTGAAGGTTTGCGTTGCGATCGGTCAGTGGCTTTCGACGCGATGTGCTGACCTCGACGGCGGCGGGCTTCCGATCAGCGACGACATTCTTGATATCGCCCAGCGCTCGTCTTCCAAGCGGAGCGTTCTCGTCCGATTGAAAGGCGCGTGATGCTCTGACTGATGAGGATGATGCTTGAGTACCGGCCGCCTTCTGCACGCTCGCGCCGGCACCGGTCTTTGACCGGATCGACGAGCGCAGATCGACCATCGCGGGGAATTGCGGGCGCGGTGAGATCCACACGCGTCTCTGATCGAGCCAACCTGTGCGCTGATGCTAAGTTGCAGATCAGAGGGTGATGAAGAGGCGAGGTGACTTGATGCGTTCGAGTTTTGCCTATGAAGCGGTTGACGAGGGATGAGCCGTTGGGCGGCGGGGACGGCCCTTTTATGCGAAGGGAATGTCCGCCTGACCGGATGATGGAGGAGGGGAGGGGAGCCTCAAGCTGAGGCCTGAGCGCATGTCATTTTGGCTGAGTTCTCAGGTCAGAGGGGAAGGTTCCACCCGAGGGCCTCTCACAGCTTGTGAATGGAGAAGTGACAGGGCGGAGGTGCGAAAATTGGCGGCAAACGTCACAGCTGCAGGCACCAAGAGTCCAACACTTTTTGGCTTAGTCGCGCCTCACGTGCATCCTCAGACCTCGTCACTTGACATCACACGGCGCAGCACGAGCGGACGAATGTAACTAGCCCCACACTTTGACGAGATAGGTGAGTTCGATAGCATCTCGGATTCATTCATCCTCAAGCAAGACTTCCACATCAGTGTCAAACACCTGCGATAGCTCCTCCTGCAGGATCTCATGAAGCGTCGAAGTTTCGCCTTCCTTGAGGCAGAACCATGTCTTGCTGTCTGCGTCGTAGTCGAATCGTTTTGGCCCGCTGTATGTCGAGAAACGATGAAATTCATATCGCTGTCAGTCACTCTCTCGGAATGGCACCGATGCATCTTATTCAGACGCCAGCCTGTCGGCGTCAGTCCGTGCTGGCTGATTGCGTACCTCTTCGGACTCGAGAGCCAGATCTGCTTGTTGGGGGGCTGCTTGTTGATGACCCAAATGCCGTGGACTCCGCACCTGAGGTTCATCACGCCAGACTGAATAAGCGTGGGAGAAGGGTCGCAGAACCGAAAGGGCGTGGGAAGAAGTCGGGCGTCAGTGTCAGCTGAGGCTAATCAAGTCAGAGGCGCCGATGCGTTCGATCCAGGATACTCACTGCGCACTCGATATCCCACTCAGAGGCAGGTGACCCTCTTGTCGCGCCTTGATTCTTTGACCTTGCATCCTCTTCCAGTGCTTCGATGTCTGCCTCCTCCAGCAGCATTTCAAAGGTCTCGGTGAGAGAGTCGAGCACGTGATTAGAGAGCTTGTGATATTCGCCGTCGGTCAAAGGCGACGCCGTGTACTTGGCTGTAGGATGCGCCCACTTCTGTGATGTGCTGAATGAGCGATTCGAGATAAGCTGAACGCGGGCCTGCACTGTCGATGGGCGATTGCTCGCTTGTGCGGTTGATGAGACGGCACGAACAGCGACGGCGGTGGCCGAACGCGTGGGAATGAGTCGGACTGCTGCCGAGGCGAACGTTCCTCGCTGAGTCGTCGTTCGAAGCATCATCGGAAGCTTCATGGCGGAGTTGCCGTCGATGCTGATCAAGCTGATGTGACCGTCGATGGTGAAGATCCTGAGAGAACAAGATGCGTTCCGACTGTGTGAAAGCCAAGAATCACGAATGGTGGGCCATGTGTGGAGGATCGTCTCGGGACTAAATTTGACTCGGCCGGTTGGAAGAAGCAGCCACAGTGACTCGGCAACCTAAATTTCAGATAGCCACCGGCTATCTTTGGACAGCACAGAACCCAACCTCTCACCTTCTGAGTCATCCGCATCTCTTTCATATAGCTCTCTCATCATCGCATCCTTCCTACGTTCCATACCAGATACGCATCAGCAGCATGACGATCAAAGGTCTCGACGGTGCCGCCAACTCGGCCGCGGCAGCTCACAAGCCTGCCCACTTCAAGCTCGAGAACCTCATCCGACCCAACATCCTATCGCTCGAGCCCTACCGATGTGCACGAGATGACTACCAGTCCGGTATTCTCCTCGATGCCAATGAGAACAGCCTCGGCCACTCGTTGCCACCCAATTCCGTCATCCCTCACAACCCTGGCTCCTCGAATGGCGCGACACCAGTCCAGTCAACGGAAGCAGACGACCCGCTCTCGCTCAACCGCTATCCTGATCCTGGACTGTTCGGCATCAAGGATGCTGTCGCCGAGCTGCGTGGTGTTCCCAACGATGCATTCGTGTTTCTCGGCGTTGGCAGTGATGAGGTGCTCGATCTGGTGCAGCGAGTTTGCTGCCGTCCTGGCAAGGACAAGATTCTCATCTGCCCACCCACTTACGGCATGTACAGCGTCTGCGCTGCCGTCAACGACCTCGAAGTCGTCAAGGTACCCCTCATCACCGAGGGCGGCAAGTTCGCACTTGACGTAGAGGCAGTCAACAAGAAGCTCGCCGAAGACCCAGACATCAAGATCGCATTCATCTGCTCGCCAGGCAACCCCACAGGCACTCTCATCCCACCCATCGACGTGCGCCAAGTCCTCGACAACCCAGCGTTCAAAGGTCTCGTCGTGGTCGACGAGGCATACATCGACTTTGCCGAGGAGGAGAAGAGGATGGGCAAGCGACCTGCTGAGGAGATCGTCAGCGCCGTTAGCCTCGTCCACGAGTACCAGAACCTCATGGTCACACAGACGCTCTCCAAAGCGTTCGGTCTCGCTGCGATCCGCCTGGGTATCGCCTTCGCCCAGCCACCATTGGTCCAGATCATGAACAACACCAAAGCGCCCTACAACATTTCTTCGCCCACAGCCCACCTTGCCTCGCTCGCACTCTCAACAAAGGGCATCGCGCAAATGCGCGAGAACGTACAGACGCTCATTCGCAACCGCGACCAGCTCATCTCGGCACTCCAAACGCTGCCCGGTGCGGGCGCGATCTTGGGCGCCAACGAAGCCAACTTTGTCCTCGTCCAGATGCTCGATCTCGAGACACGATCCAAGCCAGACAACGACGTGGCGCAGATGGTCTACAAGCGCATGGCAGAGGAGATGGGCCTGGTAGTCAGGAACAGGGCGAAGGACCTGGGTTGTGCCGGATGCTTGAGAATCACGGTCGGTACGGAAGAGGAGAACAAGAGGTGCATCGAGCTGATGAAGGGGTTGCTCGAGGGCGGCAAGTAGGCCGGGTCTGTCCTGTCAGGGCGTCTCTTCCAACGTGACCGCCAGATTCGCCAGCAATTCACGTTACATAGCACCAGCATACTTTCGTGTGAGCTGTGAGGCTCCGCCAAATCATCTGAACGGGGCCACGTATTCGATTTCAGGGGGCCGCAATCTGAGAGGTAGCGCTACGCTTGAAAAGGTCGGTGTGCGTACAGACTCGGAGCGACGCTTGCGCTGTCCTGAGTGTGGCATCGACAAAGTCCTTTTGTCTCAGAAGCGCGTGCCCACTCTTTCGGTGGACCCTGCATTTCATGTCAGAGTGTGCGCGAAATTGTTCTTCTTCTCCTCAACCACATCTGCGCAGTGCGCCTGTTCACTTCTGCGAGCTTCTCCATCCTCTTCACAATAGCTCCGACCCACAGCGAAGATCGACTCTTGCGCGGCGCAATTGCTCCCGGTGGGCCTGTCACGACAAGATTCTGTCCACAGCTCCGAGCGCTGCCGTTAGGGGTGGCTTCCTTCATCGCACACTCAGCTTGGCATCCGCATACACTCGTCAAGCTCTCCCGACTTCCGCGCGGACCGCACTCTTGCATCACCGTCGAGCGCTGCACCACACGTCCCCGCAGGCATCCGTGTTCCGCAAACTAGTGGCGTTCCTCCTGCACAACCATCCTCGCCTGTCGAAACGGCAAGCAGTCAAAGCAGCCTCTGCCACAGCGACTATCACCAAGAAGATGTCGAACACTACCGAGCAGGCGATGTCGCCCATCCCGCCGCCTCCGGCGACGGTCAAGCTGGATGCGAGCAAGGGCCCACTCGTTTGGATCGATTGCGAGTATGTATACGCCCTCCCTCGCCTGACTCGTCTCGGTAGTGGCAAGGAGACTGACACTTGCGTTTGCTTTGGTTGAACAGGATGACGGGACTGGACATCGATCGAGGCGATAGGCTACTGGAAGTGGCGTGTATCATCACGGACGGCGATCTCAACCCTGTCGACGAAGGCGTGAGCTACGTGATCAGCACGTCGAAGGAGGTGCTCGACTCTATGAATGCCTGGTACGTGTTCCCCTTTCCCCTCCCTTGCCTCCCGTGACAATCTCACTGACTCCTCTCCTTTCTTTCACAGGTGTGTCAACCAACACGGCCTCTCCGGCCTAACCTCGGCCTGCCTCTCCTCGACCACCTCCTACCCGCACGCGTCGGTGCGCGCAGCGCTCCTGGCCTACATGCGCGACCGCATCCCGGTACCCAACGCCGCCTGCCTAGCCGGCAACACGGTCCACGCTGACAAGGTCTTTCTCGTCAAAGAGATGCCTGAACTCATTCAACATCTGCATTACAGGATCGTGGATGTGAGCTCGATCAAGGAGCTTGTCAGACGCTGGTACGGCAGTGAGGAGGGGATGACGTGGAGGCCCAGGAAGGAAGGGGAGGAGAAGAAGGGGGATCATAGAGCTTTGAACGATATCAGGGCTAGTATTGACGAGCTCAAGTGGTACAGGGAGAAGGTGTTCCAGGCGCCTTCGAAGTGAGGCGCTGGATTGCAGCGTGATCCAGAATCACACAAAAGCTTCCCCGCAGACACACTCACATGGCATACACTGCAACCAATGAAGCCACCCAATTCAATCACGCAGACTCTCACAATTCGATCACGCAGGCACGCACACATCCCTCCTGCAGACGCACGCACAGCGAAACAGTGGCAAGCTTGAAAGTCTACCATTTCGTCATTCTGCCACGCGCCAACCGCTCAGAGCGAGTTGAGCAGCGCCTCCCGCGCCTTCTTCTGGTTGGTCTTGAGCGTCTCGTTCTCCTGCTCTAGGTGTCGGATCTTGGTATCCCTCTCCTCGACGGCGGTGCGGAGTTTCTCGATCTGTGCCTTGAGCTCGTCTACTTCTTTGGAGGAGGTGCCGTTAGAGGTAGAGGTGCTGGTGGAAGTGGGGGTGGGGTTGGCTTTGGGCTCGGCGGCGCGAGTGGGTGGTGGCAGGGACGCGGCGGCGGCTGGTGCGGGCGAAGCGGCGGCAGCAGGGGCGGGGGATGGCTTAGTTGGCGAAGCGGAGCGTGCGGGAGCGGCGGCAGGAGCGGGTGTCGGTGCCGAAGCCGACTTGGTAGGGCTTGCTGATCTCGCTGGTGCTGCCGTCGTCGTCGAAGATGCGGTCGGGACACTGCCGCTGCTGCTAACGCCCTTTCCAGTCTCCAAGCTGACCATGTTCCTCGCGGCCCTCTTACCGTCGAAGAAGTCCTTGGGCGTCAGCGCCGGCTCGGCGCTCGGCGCAGGCGGGAAGATGTCGGACTGGAATCCTTCCGCCTTCCTCGGCACGCAGAATGACACGGGCTGGATGGTGGTTCCCGTGATCTTATACGCCTTGGCGATCTCGTTCTCGTCCGTGTTGAGGAATCTCCTTCCGACGAAAGTCAGGCCGCGCTGCGGCTCGCTCGATTTGGACTCGGTGAGGTAGTGCAGCTCGTCATTTTCGAGCTCGTAGTAGCGGATGTTGCCGTCGCCCTTACCAGCGAGGAAGACAATGTTGTTGTCGCTCCAGAAGGGCATGATGATGCCGCTCGACGTGTCGAGTGTAACCTGCTTGAGCGGGCCGCTGGCGAGGTTGGTGGTGTCCCAGAGGAACATTTGACGGTCGGACATCTTCGAGAAGCCGGTGGTGATGGCACGATCCTTGTCGCCACACCAGATCACACGGGCGCCCTTGATACCGCCGTGCGAGTCGGCGACCTGGACTGGGTTCTCTCCCTGACGTGGGTCGAAGGTGCGGATCTTGCGGTCTCGCGAGGTGGCGATGAGCGTGGTACCCGTCCAGTCCCAGTCGAGCGACTGGATGGTGTCGGTGAATCCGCGGAGGCTGATGCTGGGCGAGGAGGAGGCAGTGGAGGCATTCGAGACGTCGAAAAGCTTGATGACGTGGTCGCCGGTAGCAGCAGCAAGGACGTTGGATGCGGTAGGATGCCACACCACCTGGCCGATCTTCCTGCCTCCACCAGAGACGCGAGCGATGGGCTCGAAGTCCTTGACACCGCCATTACGCTCTCGCTCCTTGTCGGACCAATCGAGCTGGTCGAACTTGGCATCATCGATCTTCCACAGACCGATGGTTCCATCGTCGGATCCGGATGCGACAAAGTTGTCCTCGAAGGGGCTGAAGGCGGTGTCTAGCACGGTAGCAGTGTGACCTCGGCACAGCGGATAGATGTCGGCGAGCTTGCCTGGCTTATTGACGGGGAGGACTGCAAAAGCGCCGCCGCCGGACGCATTCCAGTTGATGGAGATGTACTTGCCGTTGGCAGCGAGCAAGTTGGTGTCCCAGGCATTGTTGGAGACCTTGACGTTCTCGTAGCAGGCTTCCTTCTTGGCGACGTTGGGATAGACGTGACGGTACTTGGAGGGTCGAACGAAGCGACTCATTTTGGCGATTGAGGCTGAAGAGCTCTAGGGAGTCGATGGCTGGATGGATGGATGGAGGGGGATGAAAGTGGGAGATCAGCAAGAAGAAAGGGACCAAGCAGCTGATCTCGGCTGTGCTAATGCCAGAAGCAGGGGAAGGTAGGCACACGCACACATACCTCGTCCTTCTGAATCGGCGCTGCTCAATTCTTGACTCCGCTGATCCCTGATCCGTGCGACCGTGTGGCATTTATTGGTCTCATCCCTGGCTCGGCGTAACACTTTGACTCCCAAAAATGAGCGTGGCAGCGCGGCTGAGTGAGTGAGTGTTGCTTTTCGAAGATTCGTGTCGCGTTGAGAGCACTCGACGCTGTGCACTCGAGAAGAAGAATCACAATGTCGGCGCAGCAAAGCTTTGGCCAAGTCCGACTCAGCTTTGTCCCTTCGCCTCTCTGTCCATCACCGCCGACTTCACCTCTCACCGGTCATCGCGCATTCGTTCAAGATGTCGGGAACTACACAGTGGGAAAACATCTTCCATGGTCTGGATACTACCCCGGGCAAGCTCAGAATGTCCCAGGGCGGCCTTGGCTGGAAGCCCTCCGTCGGTGAGGGCAGCACCATCACTATCCCTGCCGATCAGATGGCTTCGTTCCAGTGGATTCGAGTCGCACGGAATTATCAGCTCGCGATCTCTCTGAACAAGGATCGAGACACACCTTCGTCCGCTCAGACCAACCCAAGGCGCACCAACTTTGACGGCTTTGTCCGCGACGACTACGAGGGTCTCTCGTCTCACATTCGAGAGTACTTCAACAAGCCGCTCGAGACAAAGGAGGTCTCCACACGGGGATGGAACTGGGGCCAGGCTAAGATCAGCAACCACGACGTTCAGTTCTTGGTTCGAGACAAGCTCGCATTCGAATTGCCACTCGCACATCTCGCAAACAGCAACATCGCCAAGACAGAAGTGTCGATGGAGTTCTTGAATCCCGAACAACAACAGCCAGGTGCCAACACCGGCTCATCAGATGCAAATGGCAGCAAGTCGAGGCGCGGCAAGGGAGATCAGCTCGTCGAAATGCGTCTCTACGTTCCTGGTCAAGCCACCAAGGACGACGCCAGTGACGCTGGTAGCGCAGCAGACGGCGAGGACAACAACGACGAAACAGCAGCAGAAGCGTTCCACGAAGCACTCAAGTCAAAGGCCGACATCGGCCAAGTCGCTGGCGACTCGATCGTCGTCTTCAAAGAAGTGCTGGTTCTCACACCACGTGGTCGTTACGACATCGACGTTTTCAACACCTTCATCCGTCTGCGCGGCAAGACGTACGACTACAAGATCCTCTACAGCTCCATGAACAAGCTCTTCCTTCTGCCAAAGGCCGACGAGATCCACGTCATGCTCGTCATTGGTCTCGACCCACCTATCCGTCAGGGTCAGACTCGATACCCTTACCTTGTGCTCCAATTTCCGCGCGAAGAGGAGATGGACGCAGAGCTCAACCTCGACGAGCAGACTATCCAAGAAAAGTACGATGGCAAGCTCAAGAAGCGCTACGAGGAGCCCACCTTCCGCATCGTCACCAACATCTTCAAGGTGCTTTCGGGGCAGAAGGTGGCCACTCCCACCGACTTTGAGTCTTCCTCCGGGCAGAGCAGCATCAAGTGCAACGTCAAGGCAGCCGATGGCAACCTGTACCCACTCGAAAAGTCGCTGCTCTGGGTCTCAAAGCAGCCTGTCTACGTGCCCTACTCCGAGGTCCACCAAGCCATCCTCTCTCGTGTCGGTGGCGCGGTGGCCTCCTCCAAGACATTCGATCTGCGCGTCGCAACTAAGAGCGGCACCGATCACACGTTCCAGTCGATCTCGCGCGAGGAGCTCGACCGCCTCAAGGCGTGGCTTGCCGAGCGCAAGGTGAGGGTCAAGAATGAGATGGCCGAGGAGACGGGTGGATTGGCAGCAGCAGCTGCCGCTGGTCTGCTCAGCGACGACGACGAAGAGATGGGCCCTGCAGGCGGTGCTGATGAAGACGAGGACAGTGAAGAGGATGCCGACTTTAACGCAGACTCGGACTCGGACGGCGGCTCGCCGTCAGAAGCGAGCTCGGATGAAGACGCGGATGGAGGCTACGAAGATGATGGGGATGAGAGGCCGAAGAAGAAGCGAAAGGACTGAGTCTCAGGCCACACTCGGTTCTCAAGAGCAGCAATCCAAATCTCTTCTGATGCATCGAAAAGCACCGGAGTGGGCGTGCTGAGCGCCGTCTTATGAGAATGAATGATATTCGAGGGTCCGTCTTCAGCGTCACTTGCTCGTTCTGCGCCTCTTAGAAGTTCCTGGCTCCTCTGTACCCTCCTTCCATCGCTTCACGACTCCATCAACCCACTCCTTGTCCTTCAACAAGCCTTCGACCCTGTTCTGCAGCCAATCCACGTTGCCCCAGAAGCCGCCGCTCCAGCCCGCCAAAAACCTGACCCAGTTGACGAGTGCGAGCTCCCAGTCCTTCATCAAGGCGTCGTACTCGTACTTGACCGCCACTTCGCTTTCCTTGGCCAGCAAGAAAGTGTGATACTGTTTCAGAAGCTTTTGCTCTCCGTCCGGGCTGTCGAGGTAACTTTCTGGGATAGAGGTGGTGAGGAATTTGGCGAGGTCTTGAACTCCGAGACCGAGGCCCACGTACTGGAAGTCGTACATGACCATACTATCCGCGTCTTCGCCGTCAAAGGCCATATTGGCTGCCTTGACGTCGCCATGGACCAGACTGATCCGATTGCGATCTGTTGGATTGTTGAGACACCAGTCCACTGCAAAAGGAAGTTCTGAATCGGCGTGCAGACCGAGCTTGCCCCAACGACTGTTAAGCTTGATGGACTCGAGCTCCTTCATCCGCGTTGAGAGGTAGTGGTAGCCTCCCTGCTTCCACAGGCCGTCTCCTCGCCAAGCGATGTCTATGGCGTTGCGAGGGGTCGGACAGAACGATTCCAGCTTACCGAGAGCGTCGATACCCAGAGCGCCGAGAGAGCTCCACGAACTCGCATGAAAGTTGGCCAACCAGTCGAGAGCTTTGGTGACCTGCGCATCATTGAGCGTTTCCCTCTTCTCGGTCATGACCGGAAAGAGCACATCAAGATCTTCGAGCACCAGTACAATATGTAGAAAGTCCTTGGTTTCGAGTACGTCCACGGCAAAGTAGTCGGGTATAAAGAGTTGATCAACCCTATTGTTGACCTGAAAGCCGCGGTAGAAGTTGGCTTCCACGGAATAAGAGAGCACTTTTCGGGCGTGATCCTCGTCATATGCCAGATCCTGTTCTTTTTGTGTCTTTACCATTTTGACGATGTAGGTTTGGTTGAGATCTGCTTCCTTGCACTTGGACGTGTCCAGGTGGATGCGAGAGATAGAGCCGTATCTGTCATGGCGTCACCATTGCAAAGCCAATCAGGTGCGTAAGCATGAAGCTTCAGTCGCTTTGACAGGTGGCTGGTACGTGTACTCACCCTTTCCACAGTTTTGCGAGGTGATCTACTTTGGTGATGGTCGTGCCCTTGGCAAGAAGGGGCTCCACCCTCTCTTTGACATCGGATTGTCGCGCCATGATCAGAGACGACTCAGCTCAGTCTCAGACGCTCAGCGAGGCGGTAGCGGAAAGGAACAATCAAGAAAGCGTCACGAAATGAGATGTGGGAGAGGCTCGAGGCTCAGTCAAGATGTGTGCGTGCGCTTCCTTCCCCACCAGGCCTCTGCAGAAAGTGACAGCTGCGCGCCCACTGGTGCTCACTCGAAATGCTGCTTTAACACTCTGGATTTTCACGTGACGGTGACACGGCGGAGCGCCAGTAATCCAACTGCACATGGCGGAGTGTTTATCGGCCATGAACGCCTTTTGGTCCACATCGAGACATCACAGGACCGGGCAACTGTCATGCTTCGAGATGACAATGCTCGGGACCCGAAAGGCAATACTGCTCAGGAGCAACGGAAGGAAGAGACCACGTGGCGATCAAACAGAATCGTGCGAGAAGGAAATAGAGACCGAGCAGGCGGCGTCTTGGACAGGCGTTGCAAAGTGGGCGAGTAGATGTTGATCAACCGCTTCAACATTTCGCGGGAAGAAATTCAAGGCAGCAGCACACGACAGTCGGACTTGGTCATGTTCAACAGTCGTCCTTCTTGCAGCCCTCCTGCATGACATCACGCTCTTCCGCTCCATTGTGCTGCTGTGAGAGAGTCTATTGAAATCTGCGTTGCCCGTTCGAGCGTTTGAGCAAGATTGAGCCTTCAGGGTCCAAATGACACTTTCTTCCCCTCGAGTCAAGAAAGGAGGTGGGCGGGTGGATAGATTCTACTCTGATGGTCTGCTCAGCGTCGTCCTCCGCTTAAAGAAGTCAAGTCAAGTCTCGACCTGACTACCTTCATCACCAACTCAACGTCGTCAAGAAACCCTTCGCCATCATCACCACCTTCCACATCTTTCGTCAACAGCTCTTCGAGAAGCAATCACAATCAGCCTCAGCACCCACCTAGTCTATCGAAGATCCGAACCTAGCCACATCAGCTCCTCGTCATCGCAAATCATCGTCAAGTATGTTTCACGCATCCAGCACTCGACTCAACGCCGCCGGTCTCGCACCCGAGCACTCGAAGCTGCTTCCAGAGCGACAGCCCAAAGACGACGAAGCTAACCTCCTCGCTTCCCTTCACCAAGTAAGTTGCGCCGGGTTGGGTCATCATCGTCACCGGCAAAGTCCTTACTGACCATTGTGCTGTAACCTTCCTACATTGTTTCCACAGCTCTACACGTCCGTCACACCAAGCGATGAATGCTTCTCCCTGTTCGCCAATGAGGCCATCCTCACTCTGCCAACTGGTGACGTAGTCGTTGGTCCCAACGGCATCAAGTCCAAGTTTGCCGAGCTCCTCGCGCCCTTCCCTCAGCGCACTCTTCGTCAGCGCCTGCTCGTCACCCCCGAGTCGCTGCCTCAACGCACCATTGTGCTCGACCACGTGCTCAGCCTCGCTTCCGAAGACGGTCAGACGGTCAAGAACATCCACTCGCTCGTCGTCATCAAGCGCAAGGCTCTTGACGGCAAGATCTCCGCTTTCACCGAGGAGGAGGGTCACCGAAAGGCCACTGCACCCCTGGCTGCCAGGGCGGCAGCTGCCAACAGCTTCTACTCTCCCACCGATGCACAGATGAGCCCAGTGACGTCCAAGCTCAACCTCGCCAAGAGGAAGCACCACATGAAGGCAAAGCCTACAGCGCTCTTTGCCAACAAGTCCGGCTTGAGACAGGCCATTGTGCCCGGCTCGCCTGCCCACAGCACAGGGACCAACGCCGACATGGAGGCTTAAAGCTGCATGTCTCCGTTCCGATCCTTGTTTCTTGCTGTCCGTCATTGTGTCCTTCTCGCTTGCATATCTCTTCTCACCTCATGGTCACCTCTGTGAATGAACCCATCTCATAGCATCTCACTCGCTCCAGTCTGTTCACAGCCTGGGTGTGTTTCTGTTGAGCCTGCACAACTAAGTTCGGTGCTTTCCGTGATGAATACGACTATGAGTCAAACGCCCATCGTCATATCCCGATCCGAATCGGCGGGATCGCTAAATCGGGCTCGTCCCTGAAATTGAAGCTCAGAGGCTGCGAGAGCCCGCGTTCGCTGTCGATCTTCCAGCTCGAGCCTCGGCCAAGCCTTGCAGCTGGTACCTTCTCTCGTCCATCATCATCTTACCCTACTCACGTCGCTTTCAGCGACGCACACCCCAACTGAGCCAATAGCCGGAAGCATCGACCCTATTGCTTCACCGCAACCGCTGCCTCTGCCATCATGCTGCACGGCTTCAACATCCTACGTCAGCAGTACTCGCAGCTGTCCAAGCCAGGAGGAGCGAACCAATCGGCTATCAACGCCATTCAGACCCTCGCCGAGCGACTCACAAAGGCCGACGAGGCTCAGCTCTCCATCGAGGATCGTCGAGCGGCCGTGCTAGCGCTCAAGGGTCTCAGCAGGGATCACAACCGCGCCGTGGGTGAACACGCTCTCCCGGCCTTGCTCACCTCTCTGCAACGGGACGCCAAGGACGAGGACATCGCGAGAGCGCTGATAGAATGCTGCATCACGCTCTGTGAGGTGCAGTCGCCAGAGGCCGCTCAAGCATCGGCATCAGGTCAACCGCAGCAAGCACAGAACAAGCGCAAGCAGCCCGATCAGGGTCCACCTTCTGGACTCCAACACACCGACATCTTCTTGCGCGAGCCCGGGCCGTTGCATTGCCTTTTGCCTCTCCTTGCACCTGATCGCGCCTTCTACACACGCTTCGCTTCCTTGCAATTGCTCGGCTCCTTGCTTCGGAACCGACCACACAAAGTTCAGGACCACGTTCTGGTAGCGCCTGGAGGATGCGGAGCCATTCTCGAATGTCTCGCAGAGGGAGCTGGCTCTTCGGCAGAAATCGTCCGCAACGAAGCGCTGCTGCTCCTACCGCATCTCGTCTACGGCAATGCAGACATTCAGAAGCTCGTCGCGTTCGAAGGTGCATTCGAGAAGCTTCTTGATATCTGCGCCGCCGAAGGTAGGATCGAAGGCGGTGTCATTGTTCAGGATGCCCTGGAGGGCCTCGAGGCCCTCTTGCGGTACAACGTCTCCAACCAAAACTACTTTCGCGAGACCAACTCGATTCCGATGCTTGCACCGCTGCTCTTCTATCCGCCCACTCCAGCCAACAACGAGTTCCCCTCCAGACATGCCGAGCACGAATACGCGCGCCAGCTCGAGGCGTTCTGCTTCCAAGACTGGGACCACCAAAAGGTCGTCAACGCCAAGATCGTACTTGACATCGCCGCCCTTCTCATCGGTGGTCAGGGCGACGGTCGACGTGCCAATCAGAACGCGCTTCTGCAGTGCGGCGTGACAAAGTGTCTCCTCGATCTCGGACTTGGCTCCACTGCTCCTGCTTCCCTCAAGGCGCAGGCTTTGCACGTGTCAGCTTCACTCATGCAAGCATCAAGGGCCAACCAGGACCTTCTGTCATCTCTGCTGGTGCAGCCCATCCAGATCGTCGACGCTCCGAAGCCGGATGCCGCCGACGGCAATGACGGCGAGCAAAGTCTTGCTCAAGATCCAGCGTCCACAGCGGCACCGGAGGCCTCGTTCACCCGTGCGGAGCCTCGACCCGCCGTCGTGAGCCTTGTCGAAATCGCCATTGGAACGTCGGGTGCGAAAGGTGGCCTCGGCCTGAGAACTGCTGCCATTGCTTGCTTCCGTGATTACGTCGCCGATAATATGGATGCGCGCCTTGCCATCATCAACGGCATGGCTCCTGTGGCTGAAGAGAGCGAGGCCTCGCAGAAGTCTCCCGCAGGCAAGACGCTTGTCGACACCATCATCCAGAGCCCTTCGACGCAAGCCGCATCCGATCACGCCGATGCTTACAAGCATCTCGTGGCTGCTATGCTTTTCTCCTACATCGTTCGCGGAAGCGAGACCGCCAAAGCAGCTGCCCGTGCGATTGCAATCAACCCGGATGGCACCATCATCAAGCACACGCCTGTCGAGAAGGACGACGACGATGACGATGATGACGACGATGCGCCTTCGTCGCTGATCCAGGCCATCGTCGGCAACTTGACCATGTCCGAGCGGGAACTCGCCGATGCTGTCCGCAAGGAACGCGCCTCGGCTATGGGTGCCACCATTGCCTCCACTTCGTACTCTGCGGCTGACTGGACCCGCATCATGGTCGGCTACCTCGTTCTGCTTTCAGTATGGCTGCACGAGTCGCCGCTCAGCGTGCGTGACTTCCTGTCTGAATCAGCGACGCTGCAGGCCATCGTCCAGCCCGTCGCCCAGTCTTCTGGCGTCGATCCTTTGATCCAAGGCCTGGCTGCCTTCTTGCTGGGTGTCGCGTACGAGTTCGACACCGACCCGGGCAAGGTCGCGGTCACAAGAGCTACGATGCATCCCATTCTGCATTCGAGGATCGGCGCGGATCAGTTCGCTGTTCGCATCAATCGCGTCTCGGAGGATGTGCGCTTCCGCGAGGTAACGCCTGATGTGCTGGAGAAGCTCATCTTTGTCGAGGAGCAGACTGAGGCGGACGAGCTCCGAGCCAAGCAGATCGCTGAAGCCAAAGCGGCTGCGGCTGCAGCTGCTGCAGCTGCCGCCGCCGCCAAAGCGGCTTCTTCTGATGCTTCTTCGGCCGCCACCGCCGTCGACGCCGCTACGCCCGAGGACAAGGAAAAGGCAGACGAAGAGGCCAAAGACAAGGACCTCGAGGTCAACGGACTTGGGCATCTCTCGAAACGTCGCCGCGCGGGTCTTTGGCTCGATTGGAGCTTTGTCGAGTTCTGGCGCGCCAACGCCACCCTCATCGCCAAGTCTATCACCGTCGACCCTGCATCCAGCTCGGCGGCACAAGCTGCGCTGCCGGCAGAGCTGCTGGATGCGCAGCGCCAGGCCGAGGCTTTGCGGGATACAGTCGCCAAGCAAGCGCGCGAGATCGAGACGCTCGAAAAGCGTGTCGAAGAGCTCACCGAGACGCACTCCAAGCAGGTGGCCGAGCTTCAAGCCCAGCTCGGCGCAGCCCACGAAGCAGTCGAGACCCACGCTCCGCAGCTTGAAGCCGCCCGCACCGAACTCGAGCAGATCAAGTCCGGCCACACCACCGCCCTCGCCGATCTGCAAGCGAAGTACGACGACCTGCAGCGCCTCCTGGAAGAGACCCGCAGCAGAGAAGATGATAGCAACGGCAAAGTGCTCCAACTCACCTCTGAAATGGCACGCATCTCGGCCGGCAAGCCGTCGCAAAAGGAGTTTGGCGCGCTGCAAAAGGCGCACGACGAGCTCAAGAAGAAGCACGACGACCTTGTTGCGTCGTCGAACGCTAGCGAGAGTGGCAGTGGCTCCAGTGCGGCGATGAAAGACCTGATCGAGGCGCGGGAGCTTGCCAGCCAGCGGGCGGAGAAGATCGCTCAGCTCGAGGACAAGGTTGCTTCTCTGGAAGCTGTTTCTTCACCGGACAAGGCTGCTGTGCCTCCTTCTGTCTCCGTCGGTGGCGGTGAGGAGACAACGGAACTGCAGTCGAAGCTCGACGAAATCACCGCCGAGAAGGCCGAGCTGGAGGGCCAGGTCTCGCGCCTGCCCACGCTCACCGCTGAACTCGAGTCCGCCACTGCCCAACTCGCCGAGCTTGCCAGCTTGAAGGAAAGCAAGAGCGAGCTGGAAAGCAAGCTCTCCACACTCGAAAAGCAGGTTTCGGCGTCCAAAGAGGCAGGCACCGCCGCCGACTCGGAGAAGAGCAAGCTGCTCGAAACAGCCATCCAGCAGAAGCAGACGCTTGAGGAGAAGCTCGCCAAGCTGGAGAAGGTGGAGTCGGAGAAGAAGGAATTGGAGACCAAGGCGAAGGATCTCGAGAAGGCGACGAACGAGAAGAAGGAGCTGGAGAAGAAGGTCAAGGACCTCGACAAGCTTGCAGCAGAGAAGAAGGAGCTCGAGAAGAAGGTGAAGGACCTGGAGAAGATCACGACGGAGAAGAAGGAGCTCGAGAAGAAAGTCGCTAATCTCGACAAAGTGACCTCGGAGAAGAAGGATCTCGAAAAGAAAGTCAAGGACCTCGACAAGCTCACAAGCGAAAAGAAGGAGCTCGAGAAGAAAGTGAAGGATCTCGACAAGCTGACTGTGGATAAGAAGGACCTCGAAAAGAAGGTCGCCAACCTCGACAAGCTCACCTCTGACAAGAAGGACCTCGAGACCAAGCTCTCCGCTCTCCAAAGCTCGAGCGCAAAGGAGAAGGCCGAGCTGGAGAGCAAGCTCAAGACGCTCGAATCCGCCTCAGCCAAGAAGGGCGGCGGCGGTAAGAACGCCGACAGCAAGGACGAGCTGGAGAAACTCAAGAAGGAGAAAGAAGAGATCAGCAAGGAGAACGAAGACCTGCTGGTGCTGCTCGAGGAGCTCACGCAGAAGCGCAAGAAGGACAAGGCCAAGCTGCGCGAGAAGGGTGAGGAGGTCAGTGACGACGACGACGACGACGATGACGAGGAGAACGACGATGTGGATTGATGGTCCGTGTCGCAACAAATTTGATTCAAATGGCAAGTGACTGTGATGGTGTGACGCGATCGTTGAGACAATCGACAACTTCGTGCATGCAGGCCCTCTCAGACACGTCCGATCGCACGCTGAACAAGAGATGGAAGAAAGATCGATTGGATGCACGACGGACACGGAAGGAACGAGGAACACCGAACAAAAGCAAAGAGGATGCCGCAGCTGGTCCGAAGATGTGAAACATTAGACAATAGGTTAGATCTGCCCGATCAATACCGCTCAATCCAAATAAAGGCAGGTAGAGGGATGGATCTTGAAAGAAAGATGAAAGACGAATGAAAGAGGATCGCCTCGCCGGACGGAGCCACGTATCGCAAGCCCGACACGCGCGGCGGCAACGTCATCGAAGGAGACCAGCTCCCCCAGAGGACTGCCACCCAGCGCATACAACAGCTGTGCGCACGTGTCTGGCGGCAAGGCGGAATGATAAATCCGCTAGTGCGTGTATGCAGTAGAAGCAGATAAAACAAGAATACAGTTCCGAGACCGATGCAAAAAGGAAGCCGAAAGCAAGGAGGATGCAGGGTCATGATACAAGGAGATCTTGGTCGTGAGTCGGGAAGGAGGCGTTCCGGACTCTGTCGTCGTTAAGGATGGTCGTGAAAAGAGGCGGCTGCTTTAGACACAAGACACCGGAGCTGCACCAGCAGACTGGAAGGCGGCAACGCTTGAGGAGCCATTGACATCGACTCCGTGGTCCTCGGCATCGGAGAGCGAAGCAGCGTCGAGGCCCATCTCCATGAGAAGGTCGTCATCACTCAGATGCGACGACGGCTGCCCAGGAGTGTGCGAAGGTGCAGCGCGGACAGCTGACTTGGCGCCCGCGATGGAGCTCCGACCGGCGCGAGCCTGTTTCCGCGATGAAGCAGCTGCGGGTACGGTGGATGCCTCGACGGCAGCCAAGTCTTGTGCCGAAGGACCAACACCCATCAACGACATGCCGGCCAAGAGCAAGACGGAAGCAAGCGTGCTGGGTGGCTTGCCAGTGGATGCGCGCCTGTTGAAGATGAGCGAGTTGGCGCGCGACCTGCTGCTAGACATAGAGGAAGACGAGGCGGTGGACGGCGACGAAGGGGCAGAAGCACAAGGGAATCGGTAGTCAAGACCGAGCCCCATGCCCGTTGCTGCGACCTTGCCGTGGATGTCAAATGGCTGAGCCGATCGGCTGCGCAGAGCATTCTCGGTGAACATGGCCAACGTCGGGGTCTTGGACAAGTCAAAGCCAGCGGAGTGCGAAGCATCGAGCATCATGGCCGAATTGGAAGCATCACCCCCAACGGTGAACTTGGACAGGGGCGACTCTGGTACAAAGAGGGGAAGCTCGGCGCCCTGCTCTCCCTTGAAAGGCATCGAGCCCATGTCCATGCTGGCGGCAAGTCCGGCGTGAGCGGCGCTGACGTGCATGGCGCCAAAGCCAGTGACGGGCATGGCGTTGACAGCCATCGAGGCTTGTGCGGTAGCGACGCTTGCGCGAAGCGATTCAACCTGGGCGAGGAGCTGACTCTCGCGCTGCGTAGAAGCGGCAAGGTCGGATCGAGCGCGCTCGAGCTCAGCAGAGGCAGCAGCGTTGGAGCGCTTGTCAACAGTCGGAGCCGAGGCATCAGCAGTAGGGCGAACGATGGCCTCAGGTTGTGTCTCTGGGCCAGGCGTGCCATAGAGCTCATCCGAAGTGGGCGCAATGGAAGCACCCTTCTTGGTGATGACTTCCTCAAGCACGAGACGCGCGGCAGGATCTTCGTTGGCAAGCACGGCAGCGAGCGGAGTCGCGTCGACGCGCTCGAGACCAGCCTCGGGACCAGCGATGGCTTCCCACATGCGCCAGACAAGCATCGAAATGCCCTTGCACTTGATCTCCATCTCCTCGAACTGTTCGCGCTTGCGCTGTCGCGAGAGGAACGCGGCGGCACGATTCTTGACGAGTCGCGCCTCGCGCTTGGTAAGGCCGGTAGTGTCGGGAGGCACAAAGAGGCTCGAGTGCTTGGCCGAGGTGTCAATGACGGGGAAAGGCTTTCCGGACTCGGTGATGTGAGAAGCGGAAGGAGGAGGTCGTCGCTGACCTGCCTGCTTTTGGTTTCTTTTGTTGGCTTTAGCTGCATCTGCGGTGCCATCCAGGCTGTCGGTGTCTGCAGGCGACTGGAAAGACACGTCGAGCATCGTCTTGCGCTTGGCACCCCTCTTGGCCGAGGTAGGTCTGGAGGATGCACCGGGAGTGGAGGTGGGCGACGCGACCGAGCTGAGAGATTCAGCATCGGAGAAATTGAATCGCCTATCCGGGGTGTAGGTGGCGTAGTTGGGGAGACTCATGCTGGCGGTCATGGCGTGCGAGGTCGGGTAGGATGAAAAGTCGTGAGGAGCAAACATTTCGGAGCCGGGTTCCATCTTGACGAGGTGAGCGGAGGTTGAAGGCTTCCAAAACGCGTTAATACCTTGAGCAGCATACATGGCTGGCTGAGCAAGCATGCCGGCATGAGACTCGAGTGCAGACATGGCGCCGGCGTTTGGCTGGAAGGGAGCTGGGAAGGCAGGGTTGAACATGGGCTGGAAAGCAGCGGGATTAGTGTGCTCTGCAGAGAAGTGGTGATCGATGATGGCGTGAGACATGCCTGCGTGATGCTGAGCGTCGGTAGGAGACCACGAGGGCGCCTGAGGGGACGACGAAGGGGCGGAGAAGGAGGGCGAGTTGTTGATCATTGTGTGCAATGGAGAGGAGAGATTTGAAAAGGATGATGCACGCTTTGACTACCAGAGCACAGAGCGGCGTTGGTTTAAGTAGGAGAGATTCGCTACCGGAGCGAGTCAGGAGCTGAAAGAACCAGTCGTTCGGCTGCAAGAAGTATGGAAATGTGTGACTTGGAAGCGATGCCGGCGATTGAAACAGCGCGAGATGAAGCCGAGGTGAAAGATGACGATGGTGGATGATGCGATGCAGAGGTGGGCTTGATGAGGTAGCTTTGGGATGGATACGAGGAGAAGGCGGACCAAGCGCGCGAGGGTTATGCGAATTGCAAGAGAACGGGATGTAGGAAGCCGAAATGAGGAGGTGGGGATGAGATGGTTGAGAGTCAAGGGACAGAGACAATAAAAAGGATCAAGATGGAAGAGGGAGTATAGAGCAGGATGCTGAGAGAGGGAGAGGGCAAGACGAGATATGGGCGTGCGTGTGGGAGTGCGTGATTGGAGTGAGAGTGGGCGAGTTGAGTGGCAGAGGGCAGTGATCAAAGGGTGAAGAACGGCGGCCCTCTTTTCCGCCTCGCGTCAGCGCGTGACGGCGGGAAAGAAACTCTGAGACCAACACAGGCTCGCTTCTGCCTCGCTAAAATCACACTCCGCCTTGATCGATCGAGCCACCGGAGCGCTCCCCCGGTGATTCGCATCCCACAGCCCCTCGTTGCTGCCCTCATTTGGTCCGTACGTACCCTCTGGCGGCCGATCCCACCCTTCTTCTGGCTTGCTACGAGCATCAGCCGAAAGATATGCGGGACCAACATCTTGCTCGAGCCGAGCATTCTTGGTGGAAGCACTCCTCTCTCGACGGCTGATTCCATGCAAGGGCCAAGGGCCGGGACTTGATACAGTACGAGTTGACGTCTGTATCATATGCGCACCGAATTCAAGGTGGCGCTTGCTGTATTCGAGGTTTGTATTCGAGACTACTCAAAGGCTGGACGGCTCTTGTTCCACAAAATTCCTTTGTCAGGCTCGGCTCGGCAAGCGTGTCAAACAGCCCCCTCTGCTTCCGCCCCCTCCCTTTTCCCACGCTCTGGTCACCGAGCTTGTCCCCAATTTGTGGCCACAGAGAGATAGAGGGGCCTCACAGACAGAGCCCAAGACAACGTCTTGATGCAGGCAAGGCTCATTTTGCAGCGCGCCCCTCTTTCAATCATTTCACGGAGCCAAACGAATCGGAACGACGCTCTCTCTCTCGGGCGGGGCTTTTCGGCCTCGATGCCTGCCTCAGCGCTTGATCGAAAAGCTTGTCACACCATCGTCTGGATGTCAGGGTCCCAAGTATGCACCCTCCCCATATTTCAATCTGTTTGTTACCATAGCTCTGGTCGCCAGCGAACATGCTAGCGCCGGTCAAATGGAAGCTTGCGTATCAAGGGCAGACATGGTTGCTGCCAAGCGCATACAACCTCGTTTTCCCAGGGCAACGCATTCCCTTCAAAAAGAAGGGCTGTGCTAAAATCAAATTGACAAGATTCAATTTGCGGTCTAACATACTCCAATGTCAATGTAGTAAGCGTGACATAATACAGCCGGATTGGTGAGAGCAATTTCGCAGGAAGGGTTCAACATGGCCAAGTCTCGTTCTTGTCCTCTTCATCCGCGATCCATCCCTAACACGAGTCGGCATACAACAGCCAACACAAGGTGCCACACCTCGTGTTCAGCTGCATCGGCTCATCGTCATCATGGTTCGCGTCATCATCAAGGGCGGTGTCTGGAAGAACACCGAAGACGAGATTCTCAAGGCCGCCATCTCAAAGTATGGCAAAAACCAGTGGGCTCGTATCTCCTCCCTCTTGGTCCGCAAGACTCCCAAGCAGTGCAAGGCAAGATGGTACGAATGGCTAGATCCATCCATAAAAAAGACAGAATGGTCTCGCGAGGAGGACGAGAAGTTGCTTCACCTCGCCAAGCTTATGCCCACCCAATGGCGCACAATAGCTCCCCTCGTAGGCAGGACCGCCAATCAGTGTCTCGATCGATATCAAAAGCTTCTCGATGAGGCCGAAGCCCAAGACAATCAGCCAGGCACCAGCACGCTTGGTCTCGTTGGTACAGGCGAAGCCGTCCCCAGCGCGGACGACGTTCGTCGTCTGCGCCCAGGAGAGATCGATCCGGACCCAGAGACAAAGCCCGCCCGGCCCGACCCCATCGATATGGACGAGGATGAGAAAGAGATGCTCTCCGAAGCTCGTGCCCGTCTCGCAAATACACAAGGCAAGAAGGCCAAGCGCAAAGCTCGAGAGCGTGCTCTCGAGGAAGCGCGCCGCCTCGCCTTGCTTCAGAAGCGCCGCGAGCTCAAGGCAGCTGGCATCACCATGAAGCAGAAGCCCAAAAAGGGCGTCATCGACTACAATGCCGACATTCCTTTCGAAAAGCAACCCCTTCCAGGCTTCTATGACACGAGTGCAGAGGCTTCCAAGTCCTACAAAGCTCCTGTCGGCAAGACGCTACAGGAGCTCAACAATCGCAACGCTGGTCCTGACGACCCCACCAAAAACAAGCGCCAGCGCGAAGCCGATGAAAAGACAAAGCAAGCGAAGCAAGCCATGGCCGGCCGCAACGAGGACCAGGTTCGTAAGCTCAAAGAGGCTGATCAGATCACCAAAAGGCGCAAACTCAACCTTCCTGCGGCTCAGGTCGATCAAGACGAATTGGAAGCCATCGTCAAAATTGGTCAAGCAGGTGAACGAGCACGCTCTTTGGTTCAAGATGGATCCAGTGATGCTACCGATGGATTGCTCGAAAAGTACTCGGCGCTCGAAGCAGCGCAGACAGCTCGAACTCCGCAAGTGGCAGCACACGAGGACTCGGTCATGAGAGAGGCCAGGAATCTGCGCTTGCTCTCTTCGACCCAGACTCCGCTGTTGGGCGATGCCAATGTGGATCTGCCATCTTCACAAACATCCGTAGCCCAGACACCTGGCTCCTTTGTGGCACAGACACCCAACCCTCTTCTGACTCCCGGGCTTCGCAACGGCGAGACACCCGACTCTGCGAACCAGTCACGGTCTCATGCGCGTGCCAGCACACCACAAAGAACCCCCTTGCGCGACAACCTGGGTCTCAATGCTGAAGAACAGCAGCAAGCCGGCTACGAGACGCCAAGAGACCTCAAGAGAGCACGCAGTCTGGCTCAGTCTCAACTCAGGCAGAGCCTCTCATCGCTGCCTGCTCCGAAGAACGATTTTGACATCGTGGTCGATGAGGATGAAGACGAGCCCCATGCATCCACGAGCGTGCTCGACGACAGCGCGCCTCTCACCGAAGAGGATGCCGCCGAACGTGATGCCAGACTTGCCCGTCAGGCAGCCGAGGAAGAGGCAAAGGCAGAGGCACGCCGCAGCCAGGTCGTGCGTCGGAACCTTCCACGGCCAGCCGAGTACGACTTGGAGCGCGTGATTCAGCACGTCGAATCGCAATACCACAACCCAGTAGAGCTGCTTGTCGCTCTCGAGTCCGCACGACTCCTGCATCACGATGTCAACATGCATCCTATTCCCGGAGGCAAACATCCCGACCCCGAGTCAGTGCAACTCGAACCGCTTTCGGACGCCTCCCTCTCGGCAGCTAGAGAGCTGATGCGTGCAGAGCTGGCCGACCAGCTCGGATTCCCCGGCGCCAACGAAGACGCCCTCAAGCGACTGGTCGGGGCTTCGCTCGACGATGACGACGAGGCATTGGAACAGCTCGAGGCTGCGCTCCAGCAACGATGGCTTGCATCGCGGAACGACCAGTCCAAGTTGGCCGAAGAATTGGCATCGGCGCGGGTCAGGATGGGCGCAGCTGCGTCGCAGGCAACCAAGGGCGAAAAGATGCTCTCTAAAGTACTGGGTGGCTACAAGGCGAGAAGCGAGGCACTCTCTGCTTCGACCCAGGAGCAATTCAAGGCGTTGGAAGAAGCCGCCATCTCGCGCGAGACGTTTGAGCGCTTGCGTCGGGAAGAACAGGGGGGTAGAGGCGACCGACTTGATTCGCTGCGCAAGGAGGTGGACCGCTTGGCCAGTCGCGAGGTGCTGGCTCAAAGGGAGTTCAAGGAACTGGAGGATGAGAGGAACGCCCTGCAGAAACAGTGCGAGACGCTCGAGATGGAGGTCAACATGCGCCAGGCCGAAGCTCTCAACGAGGCTGCACTCGCTGAATGATCGGAGCCACTGCCTCTGCACCGGACCCTCCGAATGAGGCCGAAAGTTGCCAGTATACCCATCAAATGCATTTTCTTTACCTATGCATTCACGAAATGCGCCTCGTACTTGAACGCGAAGAATTTTCAATGCTTCCGGCAAAGAAGAGACGGGTGGTTGGATTGCATCAACGAGTCAGTGCTAAATTTGAGTCGGAGCAATCGAGACACGGCACGCAGGTCAGCCGAGCAGCCGCCGCGTGGAAGACAGCGAGCCCCATTCATACGGCGAACAGATTTGCAGACGTCGCCACGGGTCATTTTTTGCATATACAGTATGAATGCTGAAATGTACTTGTCTTGGGTCTCAGCGCACAACTAGGCATTTCTCGTCGTCTCAAGCTACAGATGGTCGGTTGAACTCGGACTCTGGGCAAGTTCTTAGCCGCCTCGAGTCGATGTCTAGTGTGGGAAAATTGCTTTTTTACGACGGTCGAGGCTATTGAGCTTGTCCAATCAGATAACTTAAGATGTTCGCGACGTCGGTGTTGGCGGTCCATGCGAGCAAGATGCGGCTCGCATTGTGCGGCTTGACCAGGAGCGACGAGGTGGCTGTCGACGTTCCCAGGGGATTAGCCGGACTGTGGATCTCCTCGGTGTCCGCTACTGTTTTCGCGAGCATGAAGCACCTCCCGTGGCGGCCGTCGTCGGCTCAAAGCACGCAATGAGATTCCGAGAGCGATGCAGCGAGACAGCAGACATATACATTCATTTCACCGCTGTCCGATCAGGGCATTGCATGTCCGCAAAGTGAAAGACCGAGACGGGACGAAGCACGAACGGTGTTCGTAGGACCACGCGGAGGAAAAAGGGTTATCTGATAGCCAATCGCCCGCCTCTTCTCACATGGAAAAGATTTTTCCACCGGGCGATTTTTCTTGGCACGCCTTGTGCAATTCATCTTGAATTTCACCAATTTCAAGCGCGTGTCTGAAATTGAAGTGCGCAAAAGTTTTGCACCTTCTGAGTGCAAATATTGCATGCAGCTTCGTTATCTGATCCGCCAATCTGATGAAACCGGCTCGCACAGACGGATGAATGGCGTGGACGAGCCTGTCTTTTTTACTGGCGAGTTGGCTTGTTCGGCTTGTGGTCCCATCGGCTCTCGAATGCTTTTGTCTGCCTCGCTTTGCCCCTCGGTTGCCAGCTTGTCGTTGATTGGTCCGTGTGGTTTGGACGCCTCGGAGCATTACTTTCCGTCTGCCGTCGCGGCTGTTCTGCTTCCTCTTCGTAGGCGTCGATACTCCTCGCAAGTCTCAACAGCGTTGATTTGAGCCGTAATGATCTCCCCTCTTGGCCTCTGGCGCGCTCGTCTCGTTGGTGCTTTCCGCCAAGCATGAAGTTCACTTTCTCTTCTTGGCTTCTGTTTCGGTTCTACTTTGCCTGCGCCGCCTGCATGCTGCGCTGTTCCTGACGCGCGAGGAAAGTGCGCTCGCCCGGATTCTGCCGGTCGCCACCCTTCGGTCGCGAGTCCCATGCTCACAAGTGAGACATTGAGTGCGCTCCCAGCAGGCACACCTCGGCTAACAGAGACACAAGGTCGGCAAGATTTTTTTTCGCCTCGCCTCTTGTATCTAGCACGATGGACGTGCGTCATGTGGCTCTTTGATTTTTGCTTGGCCCAAAGCATACTTAAGACGCTCAATCTGATAAGCATTCCACCCCAATTTTCGGATCCCCCGTCTCGGTCCAAGTTCTTCTCCTCCCTTTTGACCTCTACCTCCTTCCACATCCTCCCTCCCTCCATCTTGTCCTCCTTACTCGAAACGTCACTTCAACATGGCGCCCGCTACTGACGTCGAGCAGTCTGAGCGCGCCTCCCAAGACTCTCATGACCACTCGGAACACCACGATGATAAGCAGATCGGCGTGCTGGCCGCCGAAGCCGGTCGCTCCGTAGCCGATTGGACTCTCTGGGTCGGTATTCTCGGCATTGCTCTGGTTGCCTACCTTGCTGGTCTGGACAACAACACCATGTACGCATGGCAGACTGCTGCCACCTCGGCCTTCAACGACTACCCAGCATACACCGCCGTCACCGTTGTTCAGGCCGTCCTCATCGCCGTCGGCAAGTTCCCCATCGCCAAGTTCGCCGATGTCTTTGGTCGCGCTCAGGCCTATGCCCTTTCCATCGTCCTCTGGGTCCTCGGCTTCATCATCATCGCCGTTTCCCAGACCACCCGCGACGTCGCCGGTGGCACCGTCATCTATGCTCTTGGCAACACCGGTGTTCAGATCATGCAGCAGATCGTCCTCGCCGACTACATCTCCACCAAATGGCGTGGCGTTTCCATCGGCCTTGTCAGTCTGCCCTACATCATCAACTTCTGGGCCGCCGGTCAGATTGCTCCCAAGGTCGTTGCCGTCAACTGGCGATGGGGCCCCGGCTTCTTCAGCATCTGCGCTCCCGTCGCCGCCTTCTCCATCATCCTCGCCCTCGCCGTCAACCAGAGGAGGGCCAAGGCCAAGGGTCTTGTCCCCGTCCACCCTTACAAGACCATGTCCTGGTACTCCGCCCTCTGGAGTTTCCTCGTCGACATTGACGCCCTAGGCCTCTTCCTCTTCTGCGGTGGTTTCCTCCTCGTCCTCCTGCCCCTTCAGCTGGCCAAGCTCCAGACCAACGGCTGGTCTACCAGCTGGATCATCGCCATGATCGTCCTTGGCGGTGTCATGATCATCGCCTTCTGCGTCTGGGAGATTTTCGCCCCTAAGCCCATCCTCAACAGGCGATGGAGGCTCAACAAGGATGTCCACTTTGCCACTGCCATCGGCTTCTTTGACTTCTTCAGCTTCTACGCCTCTTGGGTACCCGCCTACACTTGGGCCATCCTCGTCATGGACTATGACTTCACCGGCGCCCTCTACTTCTCCAACTGCCAGTCTCTCGCCTTGACCGTCTTCGGTATCACTGCCGGCTTCATCTCTCTCGGCACCAAGAACTACAAGTGGGTCATGGTCTCGGGTGCTTGCATCCGACTGCTCGGCATTGGTCTCATGATCAAGTACCGATCCGCTGGCTCCTCCAACGTCCAGGCCGTCTTCCCTCAGGTTCTGCAGGGTATGGGCGGTGGCTTCCTCGGCATCACCTTGCAGGTCGCTGCCCAGGTGAGCGTTCGTCACCAGGATGTTGCCACCGTCACCGCCTACTTCCTGCTCCTCACCGAGATCGGTGGCGCTTGTGGTAACGCACTCATCGGTGCCGTCCAGACTAACGTGCTCCCCGGCTATTACGAGAAGTACCTCCCCATGCTCGACGCCACCGAGCGCGCAGCTATCTTCGCCAGCCCCTTCACGGTGCCCACCCTTTACCCTATCGGCACCCCCGAACGCACTGGAATCATCAACGCCTACAACGACTACATGCACATCCTCCTCATCGTTGCCATTGTCCTGTCCGTGCCGCCCATCATCCTCGGCCTCATCATCAACAACCGCAAGCTCAACGACAAGCAGAACTGCGTCAGCAACGAGCTCGCCGGCATGAGGCGGTTGTCCCAAGACACCGAAGAGTCTTCGGACAGCTCCCTCGGCAAGCAGTAGGCTTCTTGCCGCATCGGACTCCTCGCTGTCATAGATGATCACAGGACACCCCGAGCCCTACCTCTCCCGTCTCACGTTTCCCTCCCCCTCCCTGTCTCAGTGCGTGATCGCGCTGCTCCGTCTGCTTCTCAGGGGTCAGTCTTGTATTCAAAAGGTTCCATCACTTGTCAAGTCGTAACATGATAATACCAAATTGATGTTCGTCACGATCACTATAACTGGGCATCGTGTCCCCCACTTGTTGAGAGCGATGTGCACAATCGTATGAGCATCGTACGAACCTGAGATCAGTCAGAGT
Organism: Kalmanozyma brasiliensis GHG001; assembly: GCF_000497045.1. NCBI lineage: Eukaryota > Fungi > Basidiomycota > Ustilaginomycetes > Ustilaginales > Kalmanozyma > Kalmanozyma brasiliensis. Next base: position 322,610 of record NW_015961950.1, on the reverse strand, counting down.
GATCCTGCAAAGTCTGTCAGCTACCGCCAGATCTACGAATATACCATGACTTCCCCCTTGACGCACGCAGCATTTCCCCTTCGCGACGGCTTGGTGAGAGCTGTGCTGGCCCTCGAAGGCCACCCGCCTGACGCGCTCTGCGAGCAACGACGGGCTTCTTGCATTGCATTGCTGCCCTCTTCGTGTCTGGGTCACCTTGCTATCGTCATGCCAAAAGTCATCGTTGCCTCTTCGTCGAGCTTCTCCGCCGTGGCAGCCGGTTCAAACGCCTGCAATGAGTCCCTGGGCCGAGAATGTGGGGGATGGCTCTCTCACTGTCGCTCAGCGTCGTCTGTTCATGCCGGGCAAGATAGGCTATCGCGCCAACCCAATACTGCGAAGATCCACACGTTGCACTTTCTCCGTGCTCACCGATGACGGCGGGCGAGGTCGCTCGATATAAACGTCCTCCGTGGTGCTGAGAGGATGAAAGCAGCACGATTGGGATTCTAGATCATTTATTAAGACACGATTGAACGTCCTGCATTGCGTTCGCGCTGTCGAAAGGCACAAGCCGGGTATTCCACGAGTGTCGCTGTTGTGCTCTCAAGCGTCGTTACCGATGTTTTTCGACAAAGACGCAAGAAAAAGGCTAGTTCAGAGCTATTTGCGGCGCAACTAATTTTGTGACCTTGATTTTGTGCTGGTTTAGCCCGCCAAAACGACAAAGATGCGGTGCTGACAATGTCAAATGGCAAAGAAAATTGCAAAAATCTGATACTGGTCCAATGTCAGCCGCAAATTTGTAAGCAAATGGAGAGGCGAATGCTTTCGAAAGACCACTCAGATTCCCTGATGCGGGGCTGGTGTATCAGGCCCAAGAAATATCAAAAAGCTGTCTTTCGTGTCATGAAATGGGCTTCTTGTCTAACTTAACTTACATCTGGTCGATTTTGTCTTGAAGGTCATGCCTAGATCCGCCGGAAAAGGCCCGTCAGCAAGATCCGATCGAAGGCCAGGCAGCGAATCCACGGGGTCAGACCAATGAGCGCAAAATTTGAACCTTGACACACAAAAAGCTCGAACAAAAGAGTTATCGACTTGGCCGCCTCATTTCACGGGCAGTGCGGATACCGCTGCGGCCAGACGATGGGCATCATCTCAAGCATTGCCGTAGCCGCAGCGCTGCTTCACACCAGGTGAGCATTGTTCAAGGAAGTGAAGACGAGTGCCTGCCATTCCGATGCTCGGGTGAGGACCCGAAGGCCGAAAGGAGACGTCAAGGCCAGAGGCTCGGAAACCGGAAGAAGTGCCGTGCCGCGCCCTCCACGTCAAGGTGGCCAATTTGTTCGAGACCCTTGCTTGACACCTGCTCACATGACATCCACCATCGCACCACCATCTACATCGACCACAGCTATCAGCTTGCAGCCACCATCCGAAAGGCCCATGCTGTGATGACGACAGGAGAGCAGGCTGGGCGCTAAATCGAAGCGACTGACTCCGGTACATCATGCGTCCCCGATGGTCTTGGCCAGGATTCCTGTTCTCGTCGCTGCTGCTCGTCAGACCTTCTCACTCGCTCCTCGATTCCGGAGTGTCATCGGATGCAGAGAGCCTGGCAGCTGTCAGAGATAGAATTGTGGGACAAGATGGTCGAGAGCGCATGGTCGCTTCCACATTGGTGCCAACAGACTCGCTGGTGGTCCAGGATGCAGAACAGATCGGCCTTCGCCCTGGATGCAGAAGGTCTACGGATTTCTTTGACCAGGTCTGCAGTAATCCATCGAAAGGCTCCGAAGATGCTGCCAGTTCAGCCTCGAGCTCACTCGCACCTGGTGTCACCGCCGACCTGCTTGTATGCGACCTACCGGAAGTCGAGCCCTTGATTCGACCAGACCTTGACGGCAAACCAAGCGAGGGACGAGTCCGTGCCACCTACGCCGTCTCCGGCACCATCGTACTTGACGAAGCTGCGGGGCAGCTTCATCCGGAAGCCAATCGATTTCCAGAACTTGGGACCTCCCCCGCGTATACCGACAAACCACAGGGATCAGGTCAAGCTGCCGACCAAGGATCTGCCAGCAGACCAGATGCCTCCTTCCCGGGTCCTGACGATGATGGTTTTTGGAGACAGAGAGAAGGGCAGCACGAATGGCACCCCACATCAGATGGTGTCGTCAAACAATCTCAAGACGAACAAGAGAATCGCGGCGTGGACGCTCAGACCGCTCACGACCCCAAGCGAGGCGCAAGTCACAAACCCGGCCAATCAGACGCTTCTCCATCGAGCGAATACGATGCTTGGTCGGCCGAGCAAGATCAGGGCGCATTTCTGAGCTTCAAAGAGTGGACGGAACGTCATGCTGCGAAGGATCCTGGCCAAGCTCGTGGACCGAATTCGAACACAGCAAACTCGCGAGCCAAGACCGTACCACCTGCTTCATCTGATTCAATCGCAGCTCCGGAGCACACACAGACACAAGCCAGGGCTTCAGACTCAAATCACGGTCGACATCCGCAGCAGGACTCATTTGCTCAGACGGCAAACTCGAGCGGCACCGGCCCTAGTTCGATTCATTCTGCGTCGCACGCCTCGGCGTCTGGTCTGGCGGGAAGGTCTCCAACAAGCGAGCACGACGCATCCACCAGAGCTGAAACCCACATCGAAAGGTCGCCGGATCCCTCAAAACCAGACATGCCCAAGATTTCGCAAGTGGCATCCAGCGTGGCGGCAGGCAACACAGGCTCACAGCTCTCGAAACTCAAACACCGATGGAACTTCGCCTCGTTGGACTGTGCTGCGGTTGTGCACAGGACGAATCCTGATGCAAAATTCGCCAGCTCGATTCTCAGCGAGAAGAAGGATCGCTACATGCTCTCGCCATGTCCACAGCCCGGAGGCAAGCTCAAAGGCGGCAGCCAATTTGTCATTGTCGAGCTTTGCGAGGAGATCAAGATCGACACCATCGTGCTTGCCAACTACGAATTCTTCAGCAACATGTTCAAGAAGTTCACGATTACAGCCGCTCGCCAGCTGACTGGTAGAGAAAGCGATTGGACGCAGCTTGGTGTCTTTCGCGCTCGCAACATTCGAGGCCAACAAGTCTTCAGGATTCCCTCTGCGCCTCGGTCCGAGGCCTTTTTCCGCTACGTACGCATCGACTTTCTCGAGCATTTCGGCAGCGAGTACTATTGCCCTGTCAGCTTACTGCGCGTCTATGGAATCACTGAGATGGAAGAGTACAAGAGGGAGTTCGAGGAACCCAGCGGAGACATGGATCCCATTCCGGAGATCGCTGGGGCCGATCTGAAGAGCACTGATGATTTGCTGCGGCCTTTGCCCACTTCAGCGGACGTTGCTCCAGTCGACCTACCACAACCGGGCCAGTTCCATTCCATCCGGGACACTCCCGATCTGACGGCACAAGACGAGGACATCTGGCGCAAGCACGAGCAAGCTTTCCAACGCAAGCTACAAAACCAGAGTTCCATCCTTTCGGCCACGGAGACTGAAGCATCGGAGAATCTCGTGTCGCAACACGATAATCTGTCTTCGCCTGCCTCGCCGCAAGTACCTGAGCAATCTGTCAAGCAGCCCGATCCGCGCCCGCGACCTTCGACCTACCACACAGCGGCGGGCATCAAAGATACGGCACAGTGCTTTCCAGAAGAAAGTCCTGGCGCTCAGAAAAGGGCAAGCGAAGTGTGTGTCGTACCTCGAGGAAGATCAAAGCCTTCCTTTCATTTGCAGGCTGTCCCGCATCGTGAAGCAAACCCTGCTAACGATCCAGCTGGCATCGGCCAAGCTGCTAAACGCAGGATGGCTCCAGACAGTCCGCCGATCAAAACGGATTCCGCGTCTCAAGCTCGAGCGGCGGCAGATCCTGAAGCTGATCGCAGTCGTCGCGCAAACGGCCAACGTCCTAGCGGAGCGCACTCGGGCCAGCAAGGCGGTCCCGGCAGCGAATCGGTCTACCGCGCCATTCACAGGCGTCTCAATGCTCTGGAGTCCAACGCTACTTTAAGCCATAGCTACATCGAGCATAGCGGGCGAATGTTGCGGGAGGTTTTCTCGCGCATGGAAAGACGACAAGAGAGCCGCATGTCCGACATGCTTCGACTTTTGAACGCCAGTAATTGGCAACAGATCGAGTCGCTCAAGCGAAGGCAGCACGTTGATCTTCAACGCGCCATCTTCGAATTCGATGTCCATCGTCAGCAAGCCGACAACGAGCGCCGGGCCCTGCTTCGCGAAGTGCAGATCTTGGCCGAAGAGGTGCTCCTCGAGAAGAGGCTTTCCATTGCGCAGCTCGTCATGCTGCTGGCCGTGTTCGTTTTCATAGGCTTGACGCGAGGATCGAGAACAGTGCCTCTGCTGCATGCCGGCTTCACAAAGATTGGACGCAGCTCCAAGCGGTCGGAAGGCAAAATCGACAGCAAATTGGTTGTTCCGGCTTCGCCAAACAGAGCCACCGCTCGAACCGACCCCAAGTCCGATGCCGCACAGTCTCCTGCTGACCCCTCCAGAGGAGCAATGCCGTCACAGACTCACACAGATACAGTCACGGAAAACAATCTGGGCGCCGCGACCCTAGCTCTGCCTCCACGACGCTATGTCGAAGGCGGACATCGGTCGGTGAAACCCGGATCTTTGCCTCGCAGGCCAGGTAGCTCAAGTGTCGCCGCAAGTCCGAACACAGCTGTGCTTCGTGGTTCGAAGGGGAACGATCCTCCTCGCCGGCGACTTATCGATCGCCGCGACGAGAATCTGATCGACATCCTCTCGAACCCGCGAGCTGGAAGCCGCCTCATCATGCTACTGGAAGCTCTAGACGCATTGAATCGCGCAACAGATCGTCGACGGATTACAAGGTACTCGACGCAGCGCAAAGCAACGTATTCTCGTCCCAAGGCGAGCAACAAGGCTTCTGCATTGCATCAGAGCCAAGATTCCAGTAAAGTGGTACAGCCCGCCATGGTCAGGGGTGCCTCACGTTCACACCGACCCAACCTCGCGACCAAGGAGGACCGCAATCTCGCAAATGGCCGACGTCATGGAGCATCTGCAAGGGTCAAGAAGGTGGACGCCTTTGGGACTGACGATCTCGCAGGAATGTCTTCGGACTGGACAGAGAGATCAGAAAATGGCGAAACTTCTGAGCACGCGGTAGATCTTTCGGACGACGAGGATCATGCGATTCGTGCAGCACGAACGGATCAAATCAGCCTTGATCCTCGTGAGGATCTCAGGGCAAACGTCAGTCCAGGTCGCATCGCCTTTGCGCAACCACTGCAACGTGCACTGAGCAACGATACACCGGCCCATTCCGCACACGACGTCCTTGTCCCTTTTCCGGTGCAGACGCAGGCGGCTGCCACACCGGCTGACGAGCGAGCTGCAGCAAGGGCAACGGACCTATCCGGCATTGCGAAAGCAGACGGTCATCTGTCCAGCTCGGATTCGGAGTCGGAAGGAGGAGCGTGGCACAGGGTTTTGCCTAGACGCATTGGACACAGCAGTAGCCTTCGGAAAGCCAGGCAGACCACCTTGGACGGCAAGACGCACAGGAACGAAGGCGAGGGCAGAGGTAGGACAAATTCAGAAGCGTCAGACCGGCAAGCAAGTGCACGACCTTCTTCGGCTCACATCAACCCATTCAGGTCGGGCAAGCCAGCATTCAACAGATTCTTGCGAGCGAGCACACCCGATGCAAGCCTAGACCCGCAACAGAACCGGCGAAGTGGCACTCCAGACACCATTCGCGATGTCAGACTCGCTTAACTCCTTCTCAAATCGACTGCAATGCATCTTCGTCCAGGTCCTGATTCGGGTGACATTCGCGTAATCCTTGCGTCTCAATCCGACAGTGAACGAATCGAGAGAAGCTCGTGAGCGGGTGCGCCATCGCAATCGTCGTGACTTGCGTGCGTGCCCCGACTATTCCTTGCAACCATACACCTCCCGGGCGACCTCGAGGAACTTGCTCCCGGAAGACGCGTAGCTGGCGGCGTAATCGCGCTCCAAAGGATGCAGACGCTTGCCAACAATGACGAGACTGTGTAGTGGCTCTCCGAATGCCTTCTTGGCACGCTCCTCAGCTCTGTCAGCACGACGCTTTTCGAGCTGAGCCTCGCTGGCCAGCTCATCTGCATCGTCTTCTGCCTCTTCGGCTTGCGCCTGCTCGGGCGTCGGATTGGCCATGTCCAAAAGCTCTTGTAATGTTCCAGAGACGATGCGTTCTTCCTCTGAGCCCATTCTGCAAAGGGCGATGCCGAGAGTGCGTTCGGGATGGAGGTAATCTGCCTTGTGAGATTGTGCTGCCGAGACGACCTGTGAGATGAGCTGAGGGATGAGCATGTACCTTGGACGCTGATAGCGGAGAATGCCTCTGCTCATGTCCTCTGCGCTCTGCTCGCGAACCTTGATATCGGAGAGCGCAAGCGTATGCAAGCCGATGTTGAGGTTCTCACCGATGCGCTCGAGCCAGCTGTCTGGCTTCCATTCCTCGGTCCAGAAGGGGATACTGACAGTCTGGCCGAAGTTGTAGCCTGCCAAGCCGCTGGACCCGATAGCGGTCATGATGCTGGCGTTGTGAATGATCTTTACGGGAATGGGAGGTGAGCTCTGCCTTGCTCTGAGGATGAGGTCGGTATGTGTTGTTGCTGAGAGGGGATCGCCGACGACGAGGAACGCTACATTAGAGGTAGCAGCGCCTTCAAGGATGGATTCTGCTTCGAGCTCGACGGTCTCACGATGCGCCATGATGACAGACTTGCCATAGAGCTCTTCGAGACGTTCCTTGAATCCGGGGACCATGAGAATGCTTGTGTAGCTTTCGAGGTAGATTCGCTCGGAGGACTTGACGGCCTCGAATCCTTTGAGAGTGATGTCGTGCTCATCAGCGAGGCCGAGGCCAATGACGAAGAGGACCATTTCGTTGATGCTACGCTGTGCGTCGGTGAACTGAGCAAAGCGAAAATGGTGTCGGTTGAAGCGAGCTGATTTGGTTGATGGCGAACAAGAAGATTTCAAGCAGCAAGCAAAGGGTCCAACACGAAATTCCAACAAGGCTGCTTGCTGTGCAGCCGATTTCCGGAAAGGCGCCTTGGCAAGTCGTGCGAGAGGCCCAAAGGCACGGACCTTGATTTGGAAGTCGACGCAGCCTTGACCACAAGCACTGCACGACATTTCTTCTTGTACCGCTCTCACCATCATCCCTTCAGCTCGACAGCAGCCATATCCAAGATGGCTGGCACGCGAAGATGGGCATGCCCTTTGCTGTGCGCTTGCCTTCTGGTCCTCGCTTCTCTGCTGGTTGAGCAGGCTCAGGCGGTACGAGAGCACGACTTCAAAAAGTGTCGCGACTCGTCCTTCTGTCGTAGGATTCGAAGGCAGTCGGACTATGTCGAGCAATGGCAACAAGACCACAAGGAGCGCTTCGCCTCGCCGTACTCCGTCTCAAATCACAGTGTCAACTTCGTGCATAGCAACGCTAGCATCAACCTGCCTCTGTCATCTGCGTTACACCCGGATGTCGAGTTCGAGCTCTCCCTCACCTTCTTCAAAGACGGCACCGCCCGCATCCGAGCGGACCAGGTGGGACAGAGGTACGGTGGCTGGAGGCGCTACGATGAAGCCTCGCAGTGGGCCATCGAACAGCTGCCAGAGCTAGCTTCGGATCCTTCTGACACCCGCATCGAGACGACTAAGGACGGCTTCCAGGTCCACTTCGGACCTCAATTGTCTCGTTCGGTCCAGTTTACCTACTCTCCGCTGAGGGTTGAAGTCCTGCGCGACGGAGAGGCCCAAGTCGTGCTCAACGACCGTGGTCTCATGCACATGGAGCATTATCGAAAGAAGCCGGAACCTTTCCCAACGGTCAAGCAAGAAGATCAAGAGGTCCAACAACTCGTCTTCCAGCGCAACAAAAGATCCATCCTCAGCTCGTCATCCGCAAGTCAGTACGCCGACTCGCTCGTTTCTCAGTGGGCTGGTTTCGAGCAGGAAGACAACGGCGAGTGGGAAGAGACCTGGGCTTCTCGTCGCGACAGTAAGCCCAAAGGTCCAGAGGCGCTGGCGTTGGACATGACCTTCCCCGGGTACTCGCATCTCTTTGGCCTTCCTGAGCACGCTTCCCCTCTGTCTCTGCGATCGACGAGGGCTCCAGTCGGTCACAATGCCGCTCAGGACGAGAAGGATCGCTTCAATGAGCCTTACCGACTCATGAACACCGACGTATTCGAGTACGACTCCAATTCTCCGATGAGTCTCTACGGCAGCGTCCCGGTGCTGCACGCCCAGAGCAAAGATCGAGCGGTCAGCGTCTTCTGGCTCAATGGCGCAGAAACTTGGATCGATCTGCACAAGTCCAAGTCGTCCACGTCCAAGTCTTCCGAGATCGACTCCTATTCGCACTTGTTCTCGGAATCCGGCATTCTCGACCTCTTCATTTTCACGTCCGCTGATGCTCAGACCAACATGGCTCACTTCACCAAGATGGTCGGACGCACCGTCTTGCCGCAGTACTTTGCCATCGGCTACCACCAGTGTCGATGGAACTATCTCACGGACACAGATGTCAAAGACGTCAGCCAGCGGTTCGACGACGAGGACATCCCCATGGACGTCATGTGGCTCGACATCGAATACAGCAAGGACCACATGTACGGTGTCTGGGACGAAAAGGCCTTCAAGGATCCCGAAGGTATGGTCAAAGCGCTCGACGACAAGGGTCGCAAGCTCGTCATCATCGTCGATCCTCATCTCAAGCGAACGCGAGACTATTGGCTCTACTCGGAAGCTCAGGATAAGAAGCTACTCGTCAAAGACTCAAACGGTCAGGGAGAGTACGAAGGCTGGTGCTGGAGTGGAAGCGCCTCCTGGCTTGACATGTTTGAGCCTGCCAGCTGGCAATGGTGGGCTGACCAGTTCGCTCTCGCAGGCAGCAAATTGACTGGCAAGATCCGCGCCAATGCTCGCAACGTGTTCGTCTGGAACGACATGAACGAGCCCGCTATCTTTAACGGTCCCGAGGTCACTTCGCCCAAGGATGTGATTCACGCCGGCGGGTGGGAGCACCGAGACCTGCACAACATCAACGGCATCCTCTTCCACAACCAGACCGCACGGGCGCTGCGCGATCGAGAACTCACGGTCCCTGCCTCATTGGGCGGCGGCAAGCCACGTCGGCCTTTCGTGCTTTCGCGTGCCTGGTGGGTGGGAACGCAAAAGTACGGCGCCATCTGGACGGGAGACAATCTTGGAACGTGGGAGCATCTCGCTGTCAGCGTGCCCATGATTCTGGCCAACAACATCGGCGGCATGAGTTTTTGTGGTGCCGATATCGGCGGTTTCTTTGGCAACCCATCGCCAGACATGCTGGTGCGTTGGTACCAGGCGGGCATTTTCGAGCCTTTCTTCCGTGCTCACGCGCATATCGATACAAAAAGACGAGAGCCGTATCTCCTGGAGGAGCCACTACGAAGCGCTGTCAGGGATCTGATCAAGCTGCGATATCAGATGCTCCCAATGTGGTATACTGCCTTCAAGGACAACGCCGTCACCGGCATGCCCGTGTTGCGTCCTCAGTACTTGATGTTCCCCAACGATCCACAGGGCTTTGAGATCGACACGCAGTACTACGTTGGCGACTCGGGCCTACTTGTGCGTCCTGCGGTAGACAAGGACGTCGATTCTGTGCAGGTTTACCTGGCTGAGGATCGACCGTACTACAACTACTTTACGCACGAGGTCTACCACGGCTCCGAGCGTGGACGCACCGTCACTGTGCCGGCGCCGCTGACCGAGCAGTTGCCGCTGCTTCACCGGGGCGGATCGATTCTGCCTTTGCGAGAGAGAGCTAGGCGCGCTGCGGAGCTGGGTCGCAATGATCCTTTCACTCTGATTATTGCTTTGGACAAGCAGGAGCGCACAGGAAAGAGCGGCACGACAAATGTTCTCGCCGAAGGAAGCTTGTACCTCGACGACGGCCAGACATACGACTTTGAAGAGGGTCAATTCGTCTGGCGTCGCTTCGAGTGGACGCGGAACAGTGCATCGGGCACGCAGACGCTGCGAAGCGTCGATGAAGCTGGTGTCAAGCTGGCAGATGGGGGCCTGATTCTGGGCGACAGCAAGCAATTGCGCCCCTACCAGGAGAAGAATGCCTTTGCGAAGTCGATTGAAAGCGTCCGGGTATCCAAGCTTGTCGTGCTCGGATTGGAACGGGAGCCAAAAGCCGTTCGTATTCAAGGAAAGCGCATCGGCCAGCACGATCCGTCGTCTGCTCTCGAGTGGAGCTGGAAGAGCGGCACAAGCTCGTCCAGCAAGGGCACGCCTTTCGGACTGGGATCCAACACGGCATCGGAGCTGGTCATCAAGGACCCTGCAGTTCCCGTCATCTCCGACTGGACGATCGAATTCGAGTTTTGAGCTTCACTCTGTATCCGAATGTATCCCAATCTATGGTAGAAACTCGAGCACAGATGCGATACGTGGCCGATATGCTGTTAGGCGACAAGACTGCCTCCCAGCAGCTAGCATGAGAAGGCTTGTCCTCGTCTGCGATGTGTCTGTGTGAAATTGTGGGTGGGCAGGGTGGTGGACGCAGCGGGTCGCGTGGCGCGTTTCGCGTTGATGAGGCGAGTGGAGGTGTTGCATGAAATTGCAAGAAGCGCGGCAAAGAGTCGAAAGCCAAGGAACAGCAGAAAGGTTCTTCTCGACACCCACAACTGGCCTCGACCGCAACACCCTCGATGGCGCCCACAGCCGTGGCAGAGCCAAGCAACCTCTATTGCGAGGCTGGTCCATCTCGGCTTGCCACGGTGACCTCTAGACCACTTCGCATCCAACATGCATGCCATTTGGAGCAGCCGGACGCCGCATCGTGGTTTGGCAGCCAGGACTCGATCCAACCAAGTGGACAGAGCGACCAACACAGCATTCCCGTCGACGAATCACTCGCAGATCGCTATGTAGAGACGCTTTGGCTTGGAGAGCACCACAGCGGCCTTGCGCATTTCCTCAACTGCATCGACCGCTTGCGGTCATCGCATGACGTCGAAGATGTCCTTCTTGGCCTCTGCCATCTGATCAGGTCCAACAGCGCCATCTCACGTCGACATCAAGTCATGGCCACCAAGCTGCTGCCTGCGGCCAACCCTGGCGCTCAATGCAGCTCAGAAGACACGCTCGATGCGTCCGAGTACGAGATGCTGCTAGCTCAGCGGGCGGTGGAGGCAGCAGGTTCGAATATCACCTCGACGGAAGCAGACTCAATGCACAAACGCTGGATCTCGTCCATGGAGAGTCGAGAGTAAGTAACATAGCTGGTGAGCATGCCCAAGCGAGGTCAGGGAATGACTGACGAACGACTGCCTGCTTGCGCAACAGGACTCAACTTCAAATCCTCATCACCATGTGCTTGTTGCACATTGTATCTCAAGATCCGCGAGCTTTGGAAACTGCACGTTCTCGCTTGCCTGGGACTTCGTCCGAAGAAACCATCAATCCTCTGTCAGGCGTGAATACAGGCACATCGATGGAGACGGAGAGCGAGCAACCGCGCAAGAGGTCGCGAAAACTCGAAAAGGCCAAACGATGGCGAGGCACACGACCGCAATTCGACTCTAGCGACGCGTTTGCATGGAATCAACAAGTACGGAGACGGATGGCCACTGACTCGTCGCACGACGATGGCGAGAACGGAGAAGTCGAGGTGCTCGAGGTGCAAGGCGGAGAGGTGCTCACGGTGGACCACCTCAGCAAGAGGCTCGAGGCATTGGTGGACATCCTTTGTCTGAGACAGGTCGCAGCGGGTGTTGGCTCAGAAATTGCCGATCTGTTGTCGGATCTAGACACAGAGATAAACGACAACAAGACTATGGATCGAGGGGGCAAAAAAACGAGCGGCGCTCTCCTGGGATCGTCAGTGCGCAAGTTGCTCGAGGATGACGATATGGACGATGCACAATGGCTTTGCTCGAGCGTGGTGGAGCCGCATTTCGAAGCGAGCCTGCCTCGACAATGTTCGCTGTTCAGGAGCAAATGCTTCGTGTCACTCCAGTCTCGAACACCAGCAAGACCAACCAAGAGTGCGCGCACAGGCTCGTCGGGGTCACCGCCCATGCGCGTGCTCAAGAGGAGCTCAAGTGTGGCGCCGCTCGGTGGTGCATCGGCGTCACTGGCAGCGACCGGGGGCCTTTCGGATGTGTTGGAGAAGGAACAAGCAGGTCGACGGGTGAAACGAAACATTATGGCGGAACGATCGAGCATGCTTGGGCGTGGGCGAGAGGTGGACATGGGTCGACGATTGTCTCGGAGCGTCAGCGCGACGTCTGGAGCGGTGCAGGAGATGCGAGCACCGACGGGCGTGTTCTCACGGAGCAACACGAACGCGGCGTACTCTCAACCTGCCGGTCTGGGAGTCGCAAAGCCTTTGCATGCGCGGAGTAGCGTCGAGAATGGCTCTGCAAACGGTCGATCAGCGTCGCAGAGGGTGGAGAAAGTGGTCAAGTTGCGCTCGCCGATGCTTCCATCGATGCCGTCATTTGCAGCTTCTCCACCGTCGTCCGCGCCCAACTCGAAGCGATTGCTGGTGATGTCGACGCCGCAAAAGGAGCCTGTCATCAAGACGCTCAGCCTAAGTCAGTCGGCGCGATTTGACAAGCCCAAGCTTGTATACCCCAACAGCTTGGTGATGGAATCGCCGACGCAGGAAGGATCAAAGCTGCTGGGACACCGAACAGGCATCGCGGAACGCTGCGTCTCCTTCGCAGGACGAAGCAGCTTTGCGCTGAACCGATCGCCTTCTCCCGTGGCCATATACTCTGACGCAGACGATTAGGCTCAATGCGAACCCTTCAATTTGAGGACTAAGTTGTATGAAGGAGGTGTGCGTTCCCATGAGTCGAACGACCGCAGGGCTGTGGGTGTAAAAATTGAGGACCTCTGCCTGAAATTGGACAGACTTGAGGCAGGCAGGCAGCAGCCACGCCAGAGGAATTTTCATAACTTCACGTGACTCTCTCGTGTGTGAACGCGTCCACGCGAAAGCCAGAAGGCTTGCGAGACTGGCTCGCAGCAAGCTCAGAGCGGACATCGATGACTCCACCGAGCATGAGCATGCGGATGTGGCTGAGGCTGGGGGCTGACTTTGGTCTCGGTCCATTGCGGCTGAAGGGGACATCAATGAGTGAGCATTTGCTGGCCAAGAATGTGATCTTAGAAAAGGAGGGCGCTGGACAGCACTCCTTTCCCACGGTCGAGCATCGGGAGAGCCACGACAAGCTGCTCGGCTGCAGAGAGACGCCTGTGATCGGATCAGCTGCCGACCGCCGCAATGCAAGACACATTGGAAAGGGGATGATGGCCAATGATTCGGCTCATGCATGACAACGCACAGACACGCAAGAGCGCAAGGTGAAGGACAAATACCAAATTAGATGTTGGTTATCCGCAGGCGGCGCAGTCGAAAAAGTGACAGACGCAGAGAGCTGTCAACGGGACCCTCTTTTGGCCTATCACACTCTCTTTGAGTCAAAGCAGCCGGCTATTTTGCCTTGGCTCGTCTTGCCTATCCAGCTGCCTTCCTGCGCCTTGGCCCGGCTCGAAGAGCTGACTCTGAGCCTGATCGGCGACTGAGCCTCCTCTCTTCTACCACATCACCCATCGCTTTCCCTCATCTCCACTTGATCCCTGCCCCGACAGTATCCACAACTAGCAACAATAGCAACAAGCAAGTCAACTTCAGCTCTCCGATCCGCACCTCTTCATTTCACCACATAGCGAGCTCAAGGTGCATAGCAAATCGCAATGAGCGATCACACAGCGGATGCTGGCTCGTCCAGCATTCTCGCCTCTCCCACAACGACCACGACCACATCCGCCATTCTTGGCGCAACTACATCAGGATGGTCGCCTCTCAGGACCGCAAAGCGAGGCACAACTGTATCGTACTCTCAGTCGACACCAGAGCATGCCGTCGAGGAACATCCCTCCCTCCACAGTCCCAAGAAGCAGACGCAGAACTTCAAGTCTCTGCGCAATCACGGCCTCGTATCCAACAGCATCTTCAAACAAATCGATGGAGGAAGTCAGCCTAGCTCACTCACTAGCTCCCCCGTCAGCACTTCTCCACGTAAAGCGCTACCCTCTCCCTCCTTGGGGCTAGGCATCGGCCTTTCTGATTCGCCTAAGGCTGGACAGCACAGCTTGAAACCAGAGCTAAGTCCCGCCGGTGAGGACGCAGAGAATAGCAACCCCTTCAACCTCCATACCGCCGGGACTGCCGCCAAAGGTCCCAGACGCAAGATCCCTCGCAAAAGTCTGGGCAGGCTCCACGAGTCCAACTACGTCAGCAACTCGGTCTTCCGTCAGCAAGGTGGCATCTCGGATGACGCTCCGCTTCCCTCTTCCCCGCTCACTCCGTCTCGCCTGACAGCGCAGACCGCTTCGCCTAGCAGCCCTGTTTCCAACTCGAAAGGTCTTCTCACTTCCAACCGTCTGCACGGCCCACGCTTCATGCACGCCTCGCCGCAGTCTTCCCGCATCGAATCCAGCCCTCTCCGCACAGAACGCAGAAAGACGGTCACTTTTGACGAGATCCTCGACGTGCAGGAATTCGACAAGGAGAGCAGCTTCGATACTGAGAGCCTCGACGTCGCCGACGATGACGATGACGACGATGATGATGATCATGTCCCGGAGGATGCTGACTTCTGGATGCGCGGCAGTGCGGTCGTCAACTCGCAGGGTCCAATGCGTCAGCTTCAAGTAGTCAACCAAACCGAAGTCGCCGAAGCGCTGTCCGCCGAGTCAGAGCCAGATCTTTCCCACGACAGTAACGAGACTTCGTCCATCGAGGGCCCACCAAGTCCTTCCCCTGGTGACAGTAGCCTTCAGCTACAGGACCTCTCTGTCGAGTTGATGAATGGGCGTCAGCAAGCGTGTACAGACGAACCGAGCATGCCACCTGAGCGGGAGAACTCCTTTGCTCGTCTCTCTGCGGTTGATCGCGTAGATAGCATGATGGACGAGCTTCTCCGCGACAACATTCTCAACAGTCCTAGCATGCGCACTCGCCAAGGCGACCCAGACGCTCAAGAAATTCTCCAGCCTCTGTCAGCTTCGGTCGAGACAGCTGCAGACGCTCCACGCCTGGAGCAAGCAATGTTGCCGCAGCTTCCCGCATGGGATCCCATTAACTTGGACGTTGACATGCCCACACCTATCCTCGGCGACTTTGCTCAAAGCCTCACACAACCGGAGATGGGCCCAACACCAAGCACCGTTCCTCCTCCCGCCAGCCGCAACGGCTCCATTCGTGGTCGACCGCACATTTCGCGTGACGCCATCCTTCAGCGTGTCGCAAAGGAGAAGCTCAACCAAGAGCAGGCAAAAGCCGGACGCGCTGCAACCGAGGAGCACAAGGAAGGTCTTTCGGGCGAGGAAATCTCCACGATCGACTCTTCCGCCCTCAAACGCAACACGTCGCAGCAGAAGCGCATGCCACGCGGCAGTGAGCCAGGACCATCACTGGTTTCGGCGCAAGACACGGTTCAATGGCAGAGTAAGACACTGCCTGCGGCACGTCCAAGTGTCCCTCTCCATCTTGCTCGCACCGAGCCAGCGGCGACTGAAACAAAGCCTATTCCGCCTCCGAGCCCCGTCAAAGAACTCGGCCAGCTCGAGAGTCCTCTTGATTTGCTGGGCGCAGAGCTCAAGGTAAAAGTTGAACTCAGCCAACCCACGTCTCGGGATGCAGAGGCCGATGTAGACGCCATCCAGCTTCCCAACTTCGACACGCTCGACTCTGACCATGACGACCGCCTCTTCCCACGTGTTCTCCCGGACTCCACTGCCCCAGTCAGCGCTGCCAATCCCGTGGCATCGCGCCTCACGCCAAAGCAGCAAGCCGACCAAATCATCGCCCGTCGTCGTAGCAAGGATGGTCAAGCTCGTCGCAAACGAAGCATGAGCACCAGCGACGCACGGGCTACATTCACTGCAGCTGCGGCTGATGCTGTCGAGGTTGACTCCACCAGCGCATCAATCGCTATTGAATCGACCAGCGAAGCTCAGACCGAGCAGGCTGAGCTCCCAACCCGTCAAAGCATCAGTGCAGATCTCGCCAAGAGCAAAGCTATGCTGGACGCCAGCCTCCAGCGCGCTGTCGAAGGCGGTTTCCAGAACAACATCGAAAAAGAGCTGTCTCGTATCTACGAGAAGGTCGATCTCAACTACAACGTCAACGACCGCGGTCTCTACAAAGGCATCGACGACAAAGTTACACATTCGGCAGCTGCGGGCGATGTCGATAGCGGAAAAGCTTGGAAGAAGCTGCGCAGGCCTAGCGATATCAACGAGTACAAGAAGGAGATGCGCGAGTTCCAGGAAGGTGCCAGTGGCCGCAAGGCTGCGGGCAAGGTCTTCGTCATGGTCGATTCCTTCACACCCACAGACCTTCCTGTGCCGTCGCGTCCCACCTCGTTCCACTGCATCCTCGACAACGGACTTCACATGGTCAAAACGGCCACCGTGCCCCTTCGAGCTGGTCGCGGTACAGTCAGCAAGATCGCGCAAGAATTTGAGCTGATCCAGCACAAGAATCTCGAGTTCAGCTTGACCCTCGTCGTGCAGCGCGATGCTCATCTCGTGGAGCCTCAACGTCCGTCGTCGCCGATTCGACGCGAACCGGGTAGTCCGACGCTCAAGGGCCTCAGTCGCTTCTTCAGCAGTCCAAAGAAGCAAGCAGCAAAGCGGGAGCAACAGGAGCGCGAGGCCGCCGCGGAGCTGGCATCCCAGGCCTCGCGAGCCGAGCCCATGCTTGCTTACATCAACCGCGAGGGCGCCTTTGGCAGAACTGGAGTCATTTTCGAGCGTGTGGCCAGCCAATGCTTCGCACGTTGCATGGTTCTTGATCTTCCCGTCCATGGCGTCTCCAACCCGACGGGCAGCATCTCGGGCCCTTCGAGCATCGCATCGCGTTCGCACGTCTCGATGCTCTCGCAGGACTTCCATCAAAACCTCAGCAAGGTGCGCGGAACGCTTCGTCTGAAGCTCTTCTACCTTCCACCGCTGCCGAATATCCCTCGTGATGGTCTCCCGGAGAACCTTGGCGAGTGTCTCCGAGGGATGCAGAACGCAGCTTGGCACCGATCTGAGCCATGGCAGACGGGCACGTTGACTCAGCTGGGTGGCGACTGCGCCAGCTGGCGTCGTCGTCCCGTGCATGCGCAGGGTCAGCATCTGATCTGCTTCAATGCCGTCACGAAAAAGCCGACTGTCAAGATCGATCTCTCCAAGGCTGTCTGCATCGAAGAGCTGGGCAATCATGTGAATGCAGGCTCCATGGTCCTCTCCTCCGGCGCAAGTCAGGTCCTGGGAAGGTCGAGGACGATGGCTTCGTGCGCTACAGCGGCAACGCTGGCGGAAGAGGAGGACGCAGATGCCAACTACCACGTCGAACGATCTTTCCGCATCACATTTGCCGACGGAGAGCGAATCACGTTCTTCGCCGACACGGAAGGCGAAATGGCGCAGTGGGTCAAGGTCATTTCAGACATCATCGGTAGCGAGGTACCATCTAATCCGCTGTGGGCTCAAGCGCTGTTGGAGGCGGTTGGCTCGCAAATGACCAGCAAGACGGATGCCATCTCACGCAAGCCGAGCCAGCAGCTGCTTCAATCGCGCAAGCCAGTGCCAACGGTCCCGGAAGAGGGACCTGCGACTCCTCCATCGGCGCCAGCTGCCCCGCACACACCTTCGCCGGAACGTCGTTCTGGACTTCCAAATGTCGGGCACGATCAGCGCATCTCGACCTTTGCGAGCATGTCGCAGAACAACACGCCCTCGCGACTGCCTGTCAGAGCGCCGCACAATCTCACAACATCCATCGCAACGCCACAGCGCTTGGCCTCCTTTCGCGGCTCGCCACTTGCACCAAGGCCAGCATCGATGATCCGAACGCCCGTTCACGATGGCTCGAATCGTGCAGCTTTCGATCGGCTCAAGCGTGCTGGACATGCTCGTTCCCGGACGGAGGATCTCACCCCTCTTCGACGACGCTAAGCGGTCTCAGGCATCTTTGTTTGCTTCTCTATCCTCTTCGTTTTTCTCATGGTCCCGTGAGGGCCATTCTGATTTTTGATACGCGATTCGGTTTCATGTTACCTTCTTGCGGGCTCGTCTCCGCAGTCGGCCGCGCCTTCAAACTGTTGGCACAGACGCAAAAGACACAGGACAATGTATTTTTTCGATTCCTATGATGATTCGTCTGTGTTGAGATCATGTGTCGAGCAAGTGTTCAGAGTATTCCCTGCTCGAATCGTAAGGATCTCTGACGTCAAAAACGAAGCGCGGAAAGGGCACAGAAAAAAGGTGACACCAAAAAGGAAGAAAACTCTCCGTTGCACGCCGAAAGACGAAGGTGCATGGAGGTGAGCTTTCTTCTTGTTCAGGGTTCGTCTTGAAACCTTAAATTTCTGTGGCCATCTTCTCATGGAGACACCTCCATCAACCATCGCTACACAAAATCTGTCGACCTCCTTGCCACACAAGACGGCCAATACGGCACGATCGTGCGGATGTTGCGGCGAAGCTTCGGTGCCGTGGTGACAGGGCCCAGCGCCCGTCGGCAATCGGCTCGACAGTCATGCAGGCACTTGGCAACGGCGTCTCAAGACCTGCCGCTGGCGGGACCTAGCCGATCGGACCTGCAGTTTGACGTTGTGGTCGTCGGTGCCGGTCACAGCGGGTGTGAGGCGGCCGCAGGCTCAGCTCGCACGGGAGCACGCACGCTCCTCGTCACCACGAACAAGCAAAGCATCGGAGAGCTCAGCTGCAACCCTAGTCTCGGCGGCGTCGGAAAGGGCACCTTGGTGCGCGAGGTCGATGCTCTCGGCGGACTGTGCGGTTTGGTCGGCGATAAAGCAGGAATCCAGTTTCGCATGCTCAACAAGTCGAAAGGACCTGCCGTGCATGGTCCGAGGGCGCAAATCGATCGGTCTCTGTACCGACGCCACATGCAACATGCTCTGCGGACCTATCCCAATCTGACCATACACGAGGCCAAGGTCCATGGTCTGAAGCTGGACTGGTCGAACGGATACCCTGCTCAACACGGAAAGGGAAAGGAGCGCGAAGTCACTCGAGCGGTTGTTCGCGGTATCACTACGACCGATGGCGAAACGATCACGTGTAGCCAAGTTATTCTCGCCACCGGCACCTTCTTGTCCGCCAACATCCACCTGGGTCTCGAGTCGAGGCCAGCTGGGCGCATGCTGCCTCTGCCTTCAATGTACGACGATCCGGCCTCCGATGGTCTCAGTCAGAGTCTGGCCCGCGCCGGTTTCGAACTTGGCCGTCTCAAGACCGGCACACCTGCAAGAATCGCTTCGTCGTCCGTTCGTCTTGGCAGCCTGTGGCAACCAGGCAGCAGAGTCGATCCTCGCCTTGACGTCATCCGCGGCGACGTTACACCGGCAGCCTTCTCTTTCCTCAACGATGCACCCGACATCGATCCCGCTCACCAAGTCGAGTGCTGGGGCACGCAAACGACGGCGACGACTCATGACATTGTACGACAAAATCTTGGCAAGTCGATCCACATCAAGGAGACCGTTCGAGGGCCACGCTACTGTCCATCGATCGAGTCCAAGGTGATCCGCTTCAAGGACAAAAACAGTCACCCAGTCTGGCTTGAACCGGAAGGTCGACCGGGCACAGAGGACGGCGGCGTTTTGTATCCAAATGGGCTGTCCTGCACGCTGCCGACCGAAGAGCAGCAAGAATTGCTGCGTAGTATCCCAGGGCTCGAGAATGCAGAGATGATCCGTCCAGGATATGGAGTCGAGTACGATCATGTGGACCCGCGAGAGCTGCGCCACAGTCTCGAGACGAAAAGAATCGAGGGGCTATGGCTGGCAGGCCAGATCAATGGCACCACAGGGTACGAAGAGGCTGCAGCTCAGGGATGCGTTGCCGGGCTCAACGCAGGTCTCAAGGCCAACGGTCTTGCGCCACTCGACATTGGTAGATCAGGTGGATATGTCGGGACGATGATTGACGATTTGGTCATGCAAGGCGTAGAAGAGCCGTATCGAATGTTTAGCTCTCGCAGCGAGTACAGGATGACGCTTCGAGCCGACAACGCAGACACACGGCTTACTCCGCTCCTGCGAGCGTCCCGCGCTTCGGCAATAGACGAACGACGCTGGCAACGTTTCTGCGCAATGCAGGCTGACATGGAACACGCATTTGCGCTGCTCAAAGCAACGCGGATGAGCCCACACGCCTGGATGCGGCATGGCTTCCACTGCTCGGGCGACTCGCACGAGCGAAGTGGACTTGACATGCTTCGACAGCCACAGCTAGGCATCCGCGATCTCGTTCCTCTGATTCCCGAGTTGGCGGGTCTGAGCAAGATGGTGACAGATAGAGTAGAGATAGAGGCCACATACATGCCACATTTGGAGAGGCAAGCTCAGGAGATCGCAGCTTTCAACAAGGAGACACAGATGCGCTTCCCGGAAGGATTCAACTTTGCTTCAGTGCCAGGCCTCAATCCGCAGCTGCGAGAAAAGCTGGATCTTTTGCGCCCAACATCGTTGGTAAGTGACAAAGACTTGAGGGCCTGAGGGCTGAAGAGGGATCGTTTTATCTTTCGTTGCTGACCTTCTTCCTGTCTCGTTTATCATTCTATCTTTGTACAGGCGGCACTCAAGTCGATACCCGGATGCACACCTTCCAACTACGCCGCGCTATGGCGATACGCTGTACAGCCTGATGAAGCAGGACAAGCATCGCAGAACGTCTAGTTGCTAACGTTCTTCTGGCAGTGCGGAATCATACATAAAGCCAAATCGTCACCATCCAGAAGCTCATGCGTGCCGTGTCCCCTGATATGTGCGTCGTCAGACGAGTTTGAGTTCAACATGCGGTGTCCTGCAGTTTTTTTTTTTCGCCGAAGCAGAGGTGTTACATCGAACTCTAACGCGCCGTGGGGAAAACAGCCGCTATCGAAGGCGGGAGAAGAACGCGCGCCTGTGTGTGTTAGAGAGAGAGCGACCAAGCCTTGCTTTTCAAGACCAACAAAATTGTCGCGCGTATCAATTCAGCTGCGCTTTCGAAGCGTGTGTGCCTTTTGGAAGAATGCGCATCAGTTCGAGTGCAGGTGTTCTTCTCATCATCAGAAGCGTCCTTCATCACCTTCTGCAACCAACTACAGCACCAACATGTCGCTCAAAGTACCGCGCGCCGGCGGGCCGAACCTCTTCAAGGAGGGCTACAAGCACTTCCAGGGTATCGAGGAGGCCGTCCTTCGAAACATTCAGGCTGTCAATGAACTCTCCGAGATCGTGCGAACCTCGTTCGGCCCCAACGGGCGCAACAAGATGGTCATCAACCACCTCGAGAGGCTGTTCGTCACATCCGATGCAGCCACCATCATCCGCGAGCTCGATGTCGTTCACCCTGCTGCCAAGCTGCTTGTCATGGCAAGCCAGCAGCAGGAGGCAGAGATGGGCGACTCCACCAACCTCGTCCTCATCTTTGCAGGAGAGCTCTTGAAGAAGGCCGAATACCTCATCACCATGGGTCTGCATCCTTCCGAAATTCTTCAGGGCTACGAGATTGCACGCGAGAAGTGTCTCGCCGAGCTCGAGCAGCTCTCGGTCGCGCAGCTCTCCAACCCTCCCACTACGCAGAGTCTCGCGCTTGCCCTCAAGCCATGCCTCGCGTCGAAACAGTACGGCAACGAAGACCTCCTTGCACCCCTCGTCGCAGAAGCAGTCTCGATGGTGCTGCCACAGAACTCAAAGAATGGCCTGGCCGATTTCAGCGTTGACAATGTCCGTGTGGTCAAGATCATGGGTGGCAGTCTGTCGCAGTCCAAGGTGGTGCGCGGGATGGTGTTCGGTCGTGAACCAGAGGGAGTCATCAAAAAGGCGAAAGCGGCAAAGGTCGGTGTCTACACGTGCGGCATGGACATCACCCAGACCGAAACCAAGGGCACCGTCCTTCTCAAGAACGCAGACGAGCTCTCGAGCTTCTCGAGAGGCGAGGAGCAGCAGCTGGAGAAGTACTTCAAGGAGATCGCCGATTCGGGCGTCAAGGTGGTCGTGACGCAGTCGCAGGTGGGTGAGCTCGCACAGCACTATCTCAACCGATTCGGCATTCTGGTGATCAAGATTCTGTCCAAGTTCGAGCTCCGTCGTCTCTGCCGCTTGCTCGGTGCGACGCCGCTTGCGAGGTTGGGTGCGCCACTGCCGGAAGAGGCGGGATGGAT
The DNA here is from genome assembly GCF_000497045.1 of Kalmanozyma brasiliensis GHG001. Taxonomy (NCBI): domain Eukaryota; kingdom Fungi; phylum Basidiomycota; class Ustilaginomycetes; order Ustilaginales; genus Kalmanozyma; species Kalmanozyma brasiliensis. Next base: position 300,342 of record NW_015961950.1, on the reverse strand, counting down.
CGACTCGATCGAGACGACAGAGATCGGCGGCGACCGCGTGACCGTGTTCAAGCAGGAGGAGGGTCAGCCCGGTGGAAAGGCCAAGCCCAAGATGTGCACCATCGTTCTGCGCGGAGCCACGTCCAACCTGCTCGACGATGTGGAGCGTGCGATCGATGACGGCGTCAACGTGATCAAGTCGCTCACGCGCGATCCACGCCTCGTCCCCGGTGCAGGCGCTACCGAGCTCGAGCTCGCCAAGCGCATCGCCGATCTGGGCGAGAAGACGCCCGGCCTCAACCAGCACTCGATCAAGAAGTTTGGCGAGGCGCTCGAGGTGATCCCGCGCACCTTGGCCGAGAACGCCGGTCTGGACGCGACAGAGACCGTCTCGCGCCTCTACGCCAAGCACGTCGATGCAGCAGGCGCCGACGTTGGCGTCGACATCGAGAACGAGACCGACGGCACCATGTCGACCACGCAGAACCAGGTGTTCGATGTGCTGGCCGCCAAGTCGTGGGCACTGAGGTACGCCACCGGCGCCGCCATCAGCGTGCTCTCAGTCGACTCGATCATCATGTCCAAGCCTGCGGGCATCAAGGCGCCCAAGGCGAATCCCAACTGGGACGACGACTAGAGGCGCAAAGGAAAGGTCAAAAGGAGCATGTGTATTTTGTATCAAGTGTGCCCAATCTCATTCACATCTGCGCATCGTTTGCTTGTCCATCGTCTCGAAATGTGTTGTTCCAATCTGCGCTCGGTGACTGCGATGCATTTGTCACAGCGACGACTGGGATCAGCTCGGTGCCTTGCCAATGTCGGTCAGCACCTTCTTCGCACGCCATGACAACTGTGTGCGCTTGCCTCGCCTTGCATTTTGCGACGCAACGAACAGCTCACTCTGGAAAACTGCTTCTGACGGTGTCGAAAGACACCCACATCACACACAATCTCAAGCAAAACTGGTTGATAGGAAACGTTCATGAGAAAGCAGTGAGAAGAATACAAAAGCCTTTGGGTGTGTATCGTCATCATGGCCGTTGGTGGGGAAGCGTGATTACGAGACTACGAGAATGCGAGCGTTATGAACAGAATGAGTTTGCGATAGAGGAACTGGGACAGGGAGAAAACACATGTCATGCAGGTTGTCGATGATGCGGCAGAAGACAGTGGAGCCATGCTCTGGTGATGTGCGCGGTGGGGACGCTTAGGCCGTGGTGGTAGCGTTGTTGAAGGCGAGCTTGTTGACAGTGTCCGAGTCGAGACCGGTCAAGACGCCGGGCGAGGCGAGCTTGATGAGGGCCTTCTTCATCTCGGTGGTGGAGAGCACACTGTCAATGTCGGGCTTAGCGGCGTCCTCGGTGAAGTAGCCGGCAACGCTGGAGACGAGGTCAAGAGCCATGGCAGGGATGGGCATGACACCCGAGAGCTTGGCAGCAAGGGAGTCCTCGACCTCAGCGATGGAGCGCTGCTTGGAGCCACCGGTGAGCAGCTTGAAGTCGTCGGTGCCGTAGATGGAGAGGAGGTAGGCAAGGAGACCAACAATGTGAGGGCTGGCCATCGAGGTACCCGAGATGGTGTTGACCGAGGTGTTACCGGTGTTCCAGGTGGAGAGGATGTTGAGACCAGGAGCAAAGATGTCGACGCACTTGCCCTTGTTGGAGAAGTAGGCACGCTCATCCTGAACAGTGGAGGCGCCGACCGTGACAGGGTTGGTAGCGCCAGCGGGCGAGACGTTGCAGGCGTCCTGGTTCTCGTTACCGGCAGCAACACCGAAGTGCATGCCGCTGGTGACGGCACCGTTGACGGCCTTGTCGAGGGTGGGCGACTTGCCACCGCCGAGCGACATGTTGGCGACGAAGCCCTTGTGCTTCTTGGCAGCAGCCGACTGCGGGTTTGCGCGGTACTGAGCGGTGAGCCTCTTGGCGTCCTCGACAGCCCAGAGGACACCACCAGTGACGTCGGACATGGAACCAGAGCCACCGGAGCCGAGCACCTTTACGGCGACGAGCTCAGCCTTCTTGGCAACACCGTACTTGCGCGAGCCAATGGTACCGGCGCAGTGGGTGCCGTGACCGTTGCCGTCCTGGTCAACGTCATTCTGGGGCATGGTCTTACCCCAGCGAGCGCGACCCTCGAACTCGACGTGGTTGATGTTGATACCAGTGTCAATGACGTAGGCGGTGACACCCTCACCGCCGTCGCCCTGGTAGACGTACTTGTTGAAGGTGCTGAGGCCGAGACGCTTGCGGTGCGAGACACGAGCAAGACCCCAGGGGGCGCCCTTCTGTGTGTCCTTGGCGTCAAGCTTGCCAACGTTCATGGCAGCGAGGGTAGCATCCTCGAGGTTGGCGTCGTACTCTACATCCCAGACCTTGTCCTCGGTCTGGGGCATGACCTCGACGGAGACGAGGGTGTCCATCTCGACGTACTCGACCTCGGGCTGAGCGCGGATGTAGTCGAGGACATCATCGGTGAATTTGCCGGCGTAACCCTGGAGGTGACCCTCGAGATCGTAGACGTGGCGGATACCCTGAGCATCCTCACCGTGGAAGCTGTTTGCGGAGAGCTGTGCGGATGAGATGAGGCTCTGGTGGGCGAAGAAATCGTTGGAGTTGATGCCGTCCTTGAGGACGATCATGTACGAGCCAGGGATGGTCTCGAGGTCAGGGTTGGCGGTGAGGGGGGCGAACTCGGTGGAGGGCGAGTATGCGTTTGCGCTGGAGCCAGGCACGAAAGGCTGGTGAGTGGGAGCGGCGAGCGCAGCCAGAGGGAGGCTGAGAGCCAGAGCCAGGAGGCCCAAGTATCGCTTTGTGTACATGTCGAAGCGAGCTGAGTGTGGAGTGTGGATGTGGTGGTGTTGAGAGAAGGACAAGCAGCGATGAGGTGGTTATACAGAGAGTAGGAAGAGGCAGCACGAGCACCCAAGGCGTGGATGTGGGGTTGGGTGGTGTCAGGTGGTGATGGTGGAGGAGAGACGACGAGGGCTGGATCGAGTTGAAGTAGGAGCGGTCAATTACGCAGGCGTGGATGCTGACGACTCGAGACAGGCAGTGCAGGCGAGCCAAGGGTCCTCTGATCGAGAGAGAGAGGGGGCGATAGATAGTGCAACTGCAGAGGGAGAGAGCGGCCTGAGTCGAGCAAGCAACTCAGCGCGCTCAGACCTCGACTTGGACAGGGTTGCGACGGACCCTTATCTGGATGCGGGAGACTGGTGTGCTGCCCGAATGTGGGAATTGGTTGGATGGCTGAGTTAAAATCTCAACTCCACAGGTCGATCATCGCGCATCTCTCTCAGGCAGAAGCTGCATTCTGTGATTCCTGAATTCAATTCGGCGCTCAAGCACACACAGTCTGAGCGGCTTGGCTTGAAGTTCTACTCTGGCGATTCCATTTGGGCTCTGGCTCAATCGAGTTGTCCGCTTTTAGGGTTGGCAACCCCTTTCTCTTTTGAGTAGGCTCTGGGCTTGGGTCACGCTACCTTGGTCACAGAGGGGCTCAGAACCCGTCCAGCCAGCGACTCGTCGCACCGCATCGAGCACCGCGATTGCGAGCTCCTGTGTCCCCTGCTGGCCAGGGTCTGATGAACGGCTGCTCATGATCAACTGTGGTCGCAACCCATTCTCTCCTGCAGCCTCGTGCGCCATTCAATACTTCTGCTTGCTTGAGCTGCAACCTCTCTGCCCCACTCTCTCGAATGAGACGACCGAGCAGAGTGTGGGTAGGCTCGCTTAGCCCTTATGCAACTGAAGAACAGGGTCCATCCATAGCCGCGTTTGTGAGCAGGCTGACGCGGCTCTTTGACTGCACCGACCCGTTCTCTTTGCCGCAACCGACTCGATCGTCCATCGCGGCAGCCATACTCTATTGACTCTGTAGTGTAGCCAATGTCTGCCACGACGACGTAGAGTGTGGCGCCTTCAATGGCCTTGCCGACGTCAGCCTTGCGAGCTGACCCAGCTTGGGGTAGACGCTCTCAACGGCTCACTTTGAAGCTCAGACGGCGCGGCGCGGCTTGACTTGGGATTCTACACTTTGCCGTTTCGCACCTTCGTTTCCATGCGTTCGACAGTTTCTGACCTCTGATCAACTTCCAACTGCATGGCTCTCGAATCTCGCAGCTGTGAGTGTCGTTCCTAGATGGTGGCGCAGCAGCTTGCCAGTTCAGTTGGTAACCTCTGCCTCGACGGCTTGTCTGTCCTGACATATCTTGACCCGATCCGCCGAATCGGCCTGCTTGACGTGTGAGATCGACAGGCCGGCCATTTTGTGAAAAAATATACCGGCCGGGTTGACAGCGGACAAAGCGGACTCAAGACTTGTCTGTTCGAGGCGCATCCGGGCCCAAGAGGCTCACTCTTCCATCATATCGATCATGGAAGCCGGCTCTTTGGACCTCTTGAGCGTTCATCATCTCATGCTTCCGACTCTGGCTGTCTCCATGTATGCATCGCTCCACATACTTTGTCACGTAATTGAACGTCAGGGGCCAAAGAGACACTGCCATTCACTCTTCGAGATGATACCTTCCCTGTTGTCTTCTACGGAGTACAGACTCTGATTTCTCTTGCCATGACAGCTTTGGCTGTTCGTACCGTTCTGTTGACCAAGCAGTCGAGGCCAATGGCTTCCCCGGTCTTGACGTTGCTCGAGGCAGCCGGATCAACGCTTGCTGCGTCACTTTGCGTTGCTCGACTTGACAGGGTCCACTCAAGGGATCGACATGAGCTTGTGAAAGCCGGTACAGGATCGGGTCGCACCAGCTTGTCTACTCATCTCGTCTTTACGACCCGATCCCAAAACACCTCCTTCATCCTAAAGAGACGTCAATTGTTCCGAAGCTGTGACCAGTGAGATCGGAAACCGTGAGCCGTTTCAGCGTGGTTCGGATGGCGTACTTGCCGGAGGCACAGCAGCCTTCTAGCTCCGCGCCCGCTTCACAACGACGCCCAAAGCCGGGTGAGACCTGCAACCGCTTGCAGGCAAGAGGAAGCGTGCGTCAGTTGAGTCACCACACGCAGGCCAGGTCGACTCTGACACGGGGCCCCTTTTGGCTGCGTTTCTTTGGAAAATCAATTGCAGAAGGGCACGAAATGCGGGGCCAGAAGGGCTGGATTTCTCCACCTTTTCCGTTTTCAACCGGGCAACGGTGATTGCAGCTAGCCGTGCTCCGATGTCGATTTTCAACGAGACGCTCGTGACTCTCTCTCTTTCAGCCAAGAGAAGCGGCCTCTGCGGCTTCAAGCCGCGAGAAGGCCGAGCATCGGATGCCTTTCTCATAAAGTCCTCTTGCATCCTCGTACAAGTGTCCGGTCGCGCGACTGCATCTTCCTCCTCCTTTCTCGACTACATCACTTGCCTCTCGCTGCCCCTCCATCTCCTCGACACGAACGAAAGAAAGTGCAACAGCATTCAACGTCTCGCGCCATCCTTGCAGCCTATCTTCAAACCGGTCAAGACTTGGTCTGCCTCTAGTGTACACTTCTCAAAATGTCAAAAGCGGACGGAAAGAAGGTGGCCCCTTCCACCCACTTGATCGCCGGTGGTATTGCAGGCTTTGCGGAAGCATGTACCTGTCATCGTAAGTAGCTTCCCTGAAAGATCTTCTGCAGGTCCCGTGTTCCAAAGAGGCGACCTTCTGACAGCACTGTACTTCTCTCTTGCACTTCTCCGCAGCTCTCGACACGATCAAGGTGCGCATGCAGCTCTCGCGTCGAGGCAAGAAAGCCGGTGAGAAGCCGCGTGGCTTCATTGCTACCGGTGCCCACATTGTCAAGCGCGAGACTCCCCTGGGTCTGTACAAGGGTCTGGGTGCCGTCGTGGCTGGTATCGTGCCCAAGATGGCGATCCGATTCATGAGTTTCGAGCAGTACAAGAACGCTCTCGCAGACAAGAACACGGGCAAGACATCGGCGCAGGGCGTCTTCCTTGCCGGTCTCGGTGCTGGTACCACAGAGGCTGTCGCTGTGGTCAACCCCATGGAGGTGGTCAAGATTCGTCTGCAAGCGCAGCAGCACTCGCTCGCTGATCCTCTCGAGGTGCCTCGATACCGCAACGCCGCACATGCACTCTACACGATCATCCGAGAGGAAGGGTTCATGACGCTCTACCGTGGTGTCGCGCTTACCGCTGCTCGACAGGCCACCAACCAGGCTGCCAACTTCACCGCCTACCAGGAGCTCAAGTCTTTCGCTCAAAAGTACCACGGCACGTCGGAGCTGCCCTCGTACGAGACAGCTGTGATTGGTCTCATCTCGGGTGCTCTGGGTCCCTTCTCCAACGCTCCCATCGACACGATCAAGACACGTATCCAGCGCGCATCCAAGGTGGAAGGCGAGACGGCCATCAGCCGAGTGGTCAAGGTAGCCAAGGACATGTTTGCTCAGGAGGGGGCCAGCGCCTTCTGGAAGGGCATCACTCCTCGTGTAGCACGTGTGGCTCCTGGTCAGGCCGTGGTGTTCACCATCTACGAAAAGGTCAAGGGCTACATTGAGGCAGCCAAGCAGGGCGAGTTCAGCCTGACCGACACTCGATCCGACGAGTAGATGCGTTGCCTGTCGGCATCTTGCCCCCTCCTGCACCTTCATCGGACCTGTTCAACTCTCAAAACTGCATGTTGTTTAATCGCAAGAGAAGCTTCCATTGATCCAAGTGTGATTGTGTGTAGATTCAGGTCTTGCTCGCCAGCTCTCCTGCTGTGAATGGGGATGCTCCCGTATCACACGCCAATCAACCAAATGCGGGGTGAGATCTCCCGATCAGAGCGCGACGATGACGGATCGGCGCGTCTATTTTCGGTTGCGAGGCGGCTGTGCAGCCCAGGGCAGCCAAGAAGAACCAACACCTTCAGGCTGGATCTTGGCTCGGCATTTCACGTTGAGAGCCAAGGCCGATGCGAGCTTGTGTCGATGTCCAAGGTGCTTGCAAATGTTTGGAGTGCAAGTCAGGCCAGTGTGTCAGGACAGCCTCCCGAGTGTATAAGCGCGTAACAACGCTCTCACGCACCCTTTGAACAAAAGCGATTTAAGGCAGCAGCGGGAAGCGAGGGTCGACGGAGTGAGTGCACGGCGCAACAAGCTCGAACTGAGTTAGCGCTCTCGGACGTCGAGCGCGCCGGCGTGCATGCTGGCGAGCCACTCGAGAACCCTGTTTCGTGTACCTGAGCAAACAGCGCCTCGCCTCTCCAATCTCCGCTCACACCATCCTTTGTTTGTTCCTTCCTGCGCCCCTTTACCTATCTTCCCTTATACCGCTCCATTCCAGTCCTTTTTCTGGCTGCCTCATCTTCGCCTTCTCGTCATTTATCGTCTGTCTACTGCGGCTAGCCCTCATTCGCTGCTCCCTGTTTGTCAAGTCATCGTTTTTCGCGCATCGGCTCTGCAACTCGCTCTTCACGCTCGACACTGGTGACGGTCTTTTCTTGCCTTTGCAACATTCACTTACATCCAAGGACACTTGATCGCACACAGCAACTCCCCCAATCGCCTCAACTAGCGATCATCGACGAGTACTACGCCGAGCCACCTCTCTTCCACTACGAATTCTGAGCTCCGTCTACAGGTCACGGCTCGCAACCCAGCGACGCGCTCGCGTCCAATCTTCCTGAAAGCACTCCCGATCGCGCTCTAGCGAAAGTACTCCTTGAACGTTCAATCACACTCTGTGATCCACAATCGACGGCCATGCACGAAGAGAACTCCTTGCCTGCTTCCAACAACTTTGCTGCCAACGGCTTCTCCAATAGCAACCAGTCCAACGCCGCCGCGGCGCCAGGCTTCGCGCTCGATCCGCTCGAGATGATGAAGCGCGCTCCGTCCCAATCCTACGACGCACATACTGCCAACCTGGGCCAACTGCCCTCCATTCCCAACGCACAAATGCCGGATGCAGGCTCCAAAAAGGCCCGCTTTGTCTCGGATGGCAACATTCCGAGTCTTGCTCAGCAGAACTTTGGCAACGCATCGGCAGCCACACTCGGTGCATACTCGCAAGGCGTCGGCGGCGCATCGTCTCAAGCTCAAGGCTCTTACCTCGCCAACAACGGCGCACCCCTCCACCAAGGTCAGCCGTTTGCAGGCGTAGCCGGTCTTCAGCCTCCAGGCAATGGCACTAACGGCACACGCTCCTTCTCTGGCAATCTCGGACATGCCGGCCTGCTCGGCGCCCAAAACGGCCAGACCTTTGATGCTGCTGGCTCAGCACCCTTCTTGATGCCCAATGCGTACCCGAACTTCGCTGCCAACTTTGCCAACGCACCTGGCTTTGTCCCCAATGTAGGCGTCATGGCGGCCATGCCAAGGCAGGTCAACCCGCTCAACCGAACCGTCTATGTCGGCAACCTCCCCGCCGACGCCTCGGTTGACGAATTGCTAAATCACGTCAAGTTCGGTCCGATAGAGAACGTGCGCATCCTGCCCGAGAAGAACTGCGCCTTCATCTCGTTCCTTGATGGCTCCATTGCCACAGCCTTCCACGCCGATGCTTGCGTCAAGAAGATATCGCTGCACAATCAAGAGCTCAAGATTGGCTGGGGCAAGCCGTCACAATGCCATCCTGCCGTCTTGATGGCGGTGCAGCAGAACCAGGCGTCGAGAAATGTCTACGTCGGCCAGCTCGACGAGAATGCTTCCGAACAGTCGCTTCGAGACGATCTCTCGCGCTTTGGTCCTATCGACCAGGTCAAGATTGTGCGCGACAAGAACATCGGTTTCATTCACTTCCTTTCGATCCAAACGGCCATGAAGGTGGTCGCGACACTGCCCACCGAGCCAGCATGGGCAGGAAAGAGAGTGAGCTACGGCAAGGATCGATGTGCATACGTGCCCAAGAGCCAACAGCAGAACCAGGCGCACAACAACCAAGCTGCTGCGATGGGTCTTGCGGCGGCGGCCTCGCTCGGATATCCCACTGCGGCATTCGCCGGAGCAGGCGCAGGTGTACCTGACAATGGACGCTCGCCTGCCAGCTCGGTGTTTGGCCCCACCGCTGCCATGATCGGTGCCAACGCCACTGCGCTCGAGCAGCTCGGCAATCGCACCATCTACCTTGGCAACATCCATCCCGAGACCACGACGGCCGAGATCTGCAACCACATCCGTGGAGGCATCTTGCAAAACATCCGCTTCATTCCCGAGAAGCATATCGCATTCGTCACGTTTGTGGACCCGAACGCTGCGTTGGCCTTCTTTCACCTGGCGTCCTACTCGGGGATCATGATCCACAATCGCCGACTCAAGATCGGATGGGGCAAGCACTCGGGGCCGTTGAGTCCAGCGATCCAATTCGCGGTTCAGGCAGGAGGCTCGCGCAACGTCTACATCGGCAACATTGACGACCCAGACTTCTTGACCGAGGACAAAATCCGCAACGACTTTTCGCAGTACGGTGAGATCGAGACGGTCAACAGCCTGCGCGAGAAGAATTGCGCGTTTGCCAACTTCACCAACATCCAGTCGGCGATCAAGTGTATCGAAGGGATGAAGAGTCATCCGGACTATCAGAACGTTAAGATCTCGTACGGCAAGGATCGATGCGGCAACCCACCGCGCAGTCTGGGCCACAACATGTCTGGCCACGGCGATAGCTCGAGAAAGGTGAGCGGATCGGTGTCGCCCAACGTCTCGATGGTGCAGAGCCAAGCAGACGATACCATGGTGACGGCGAGCGAATCGGTGCAGGATTTGAGCTCGGTTGCAGGCGACACGAGCACAGGTGCCGCAGTAGGAGCAGGAGCAGCTTCGACGAACAAGGCTTCGCAGGAGGAAGCTGCGACAGAATAGATGGCAAGATTCACCGGTCACCACACCGGGTCAGGCGCCGCTTCCAGTCGAAATCAGAGGCTTCCTGGCGACAAGCCTGCGCGCATTACACTGGCTCAGGGGCACACATATTCATGCCATTCTATGCTATTATTCTCCCGCACTGACTGTGGCGATTCAAGCTTGAACCGACGACGCAGACCGAGCTTCGACAGAGAGGAGCAACGCAGAGCGTGAGCTACTGTACCTATGGGCAGTTTTGACGGGGTAGATGATCCACAATAAAATTATCGTACGAACAGGTTCGAGCCCTGCAGCAACTCTTAAAGAATAGCCTCGGAAAAACTTGGGCTGTCAGAAATCGAAAGGGTTCGCTGGAAGGAAGGCTCTTTCAGACTGGGCTGCGCAGCTGTCCCACTCAAAATTTCCAAGCACGCTGCCTCGCACGCTTGCACGCCGTGTCGCTCTGTCCAGCAGACACACACTGGCTCTGCAGCCACTTTTTCGCTTCTTGAGTGTGTTTCTTTTGTCGGATTCTTTCTTCTCATCACGATCACCCTATTCATCGCACATCACTTTCGGCCCTCGATTCGTTTCGTCTCGACTCGACTGGAGCTGGATTCGATCACATCGTCACATCCACCACTTCTTCTCGTCACGCTCCTTTCGACTCTCCTTCTGCTTCTTCGTTGGACGATATCAGCATCCTGCCACCCTCCGTGCGTCTTCCTCGACCAAGGGTTCTACAAGGCAGCTACACTGGCCGCTCCTACAACACTTCTCGGCCCTCATTGAGCACCCCAAGCCTCAACAGGTCCCTGCTAGACGTAAGATCAGCTCGTTGCTCTCACTCTGCACGCATCTCTCAGCAGCACAGCTGTATCGGCGGACGAGCGCATACTCCGCCGATCACTGCTAGCATCTTGGTGAGGACTCGCGACTTTCCTGTCTCGCATCCAGCTGATCTCTAGGACCAGTCGTCACCTCTCTAGCTGCTCAGTCAAGCTCACTTTGGCCGCCTGTCATTCAGAGCGTCGCTTGCAGTTGACAACTCGAGCTCGGCCTTAGCTTCGTTTTTCTTCCTGCCCGGACCAACACGCCCTCTCGGTCTCACGCTCTCCAGCACCCTCATCACATACTCTGCCCGATATGACATCAAATTGGCAGCCCTCGCAAGAAGGGCTCACCGAGCTCGTACAGCTCTTTCGCGACTCCCAGAGCCCACAGATGGATGTGCAGGAAAGAATTGCCCAGGTAGGTTCCAACCTGATCAATCTTGTACCAATGTGATCGCACTGCTGACCATCATACGCTCATCTTTACAATTCCTTTCATTGACCACAGCGCCTCGACACAGTCAGCCAGATTCCAGATTACGCCAATTACTGCGTCTTTGCCCTGACGTCTCTGACCACCGAAGACCTCGCAACAAGATCCGTCGCAGGTCTCATCCTCAAGAACCACATTCTCTTCCACAATGACCTCATCTCTCCCGAGTCGTTCGAGTATGTCAAGCAAGCCATCATCCCCGCGCTCAGCTTGCCAGAAGACATGCTCCGTCGCACTGCCACTCAGGTCGTCTCGATGCTCATGACCATCCTCACACCACAAGGATGGCCAGAAGGTCTCTCCAAGCTCGGCGAGCTCATGGGATCGCAGAACACCGACGAGGCAGAAGGCGCCTTCAGCTCGTTAGCCAAGATCTGCGAAGACATCCCGCGCGAGCTCGAGATGTGCGAGATCAACGGCGTCAAGCCCATCGACATCCTCATCCCCAAGTTCATCGAAGCCACTCAGCATAACGACTCGCGCATCCGCATGCACGCCCTCAACTGCCTCAACCAGTTCGTGCAGATCGGCTCGGCGGCCTTGCAAAACCACATCGACACCTTCCTTGCCGCTCTGTTCAAGCGCGCCAGCGATGAAAGCGCAAACGTGCGCAGATACGTCTGCCAAGCGCTCGTGCTCATCCTCGGCGTCCGACCCGACAAGCTCATTCCTGAAATGGACAATGTCGTAGAATACATGCTCTACTCAACACAGGACAAGGACGACGACGTCTCGCTGGAAGCTTGCGAATTCTGGCTTCAGTTCGCGGAAGAGCCGACCCTCAAGGACAAGCTGCGCCCCTACCTTTCCAAGATTGCGCCGGTACTGCTCAAAGGAATGGTCTACAACGAGCTGGACTTGCTCATGCTCGGCGGAGACGAGGATGACGCAGCGGTACCAGATCGCGCTGAGGACATCAAGCCGCGACACTACGGAGGTGGCGCGCATAAGAACGAGCACCTCGACGATGCTGCCAACGGAGGTGCGTCCGGCACTGGCAAGTCACGAGCCGCCATCGAAGCGCAGGACGACGACGACGAGGATGACTTTGACGATGAGGATGATGACGAGGAGGACGACGATGGCATCTCAGATTGGAACCTGCGCAAATGCTCGGCGGCTGCACTCGACGTCATGGCGGTCAACTTTGGCGACGAACTTCTGGAGATTTTGCTGCCATATCTCAAGGAGCGCCTCTTCAGCGAGGACTGGCTGCAACGTGAATGTGGCATCCTCGCCCTCGGTGCTATCGCAGAAGGCTGCATTGGGGGCATCCAGCCCCACTTGCCAACTCTGGTGCCCTTCCTCATCAACAGCCTCAAGGACTCGAAACCGCTGGTGCGCTCCATCACATGCTGGACACTGGGTCGATACTCGAGCTGGTGCGTCGCCGCTGAGACTCCAGAACACCAACAGCAGTTCTTCGTCCCAGCCATGGAAGGCCTGCTCAACATGGTGCTCGACAACAACAAGCGCGTGCAAGAAGCAGGCTGCAGTGCCTTTGCCACACTCGAGGAAGAAGCCGGTCGCAACCTCGAGCCGTTCCTCGAGCCCGTGCTGAAAACCCTCGTCTTCGCCTTTGACAAGTATCAACAAAAGAACCTGCTCATCCTCTATGATGCGCTAGGAACTCTTGCCGATTCGGTAGGCTCAGCACTGAACCGACCCGAATACGTCGAGATCGTGATGCCGCCATTGATCGCCAAATGGCAGGGTCTGCACGACACGGATCCGGATCTGATTCCCCTGCTGGAATGCATGTCGTCGGTGACAATCGCAGTGGGACCCGGATTCTTGCCATACTCGCCACCAGTGTTCCAACGCTGCGTCGGCATTGTCCACGACAATCTCATGGCAGCAGAGGCCGAGGCGCAAAAGGCCGCCGTGGACCAGGATGTGCCCGATCGCACGTTCATCATTGTCGCATTGGATCTGCTCAGCGGATTGACGCAGGGTCTCAACACGACGGTGCGCGATCTGGTGGCAGGTGCGCAACCATCGCTGCTGCCCCTGCTGGGCCATTGTATCACCAACGTCGAGGCGCCGGTTCGTCAATCGGCGTACGCACTGCTGGGTGATCTGGCGATATCGTGCTTTGACCTGCTCAAGCCATTCCTGCCATCGATCATGCCAGAGCTCATCCGCCAAATCGAGCCCGAGCCGAAGATGGAGAACGTCTCGGTGTGCAACAATGCAGCATGGGCAGCAGGCGAGATCGCGCTGCAGTACGGTGCGGACCCCGAACTGACGCAGTGGGTTGACGAGCTGATCAAGCGCCTCGTGCCCGTGCTTCTTTCGACAAAGTCGGTCAAGTCGCTTTCGGAGAATGCAGCGGTGACGATCGGCCGACTGGGTCTGGTGCAACCGCAGCTGGTGGCGCCGCATCTGGAGGTATTCATCGAGTCGTGGTGCCAAGCGCTGTGGGACATCAAGGACAACGACGAGAAGGATTCGGCCTTCCGCGGACTCTGCGAGATGATCCAGGTCAATCCGAACGGTGCGGCCAAGGGCTTTGTCTACTTCTGCAATGCGGTGGTGAGGTGGTCGACACCGAGTGCCGAGCTGAACGAGATGTTCAGGAAGATCTTGACAGGATTCAGGGACATGAGCGGACCGCAGTGGGAGGTGCAAAAGGCGCAGTTCCCGCCCGTCATCGTGCAGAGGCTGGCCGATCGATACGGGCTGTGAAGGCGGTTTTCATTCGCTCTCGCTTTCCTCGCTACTTTAGCGGGCATCAATGCATCGTCAGCATCGCTGAGGCCACCTCGTGTACTGCAAAGAAGCAATCATTACAAGCAACACCATCATGAACAGACTCCTCTTGACCAGACTGTGTACTTGAACGATGCTCTCTTGCACGTGCTCACATTCAGTCATATCAGCGGCGGAGCGACTGTGAACGCCTCATTCCATGGTCTGGACCCGCCTTTTCGTGTTTCGGGACGACTTGGGCCGAACACTTGCTGCTGGACAATGGGAAGCCGAGTGATCAGCCTCTGTTGATGCGCACAACTTTCGGCTCAATGCTAAGCGATTCATTCTGCCCTGCGTATCTGAAGACCAAAGCAGCATGCGCCTCGGTTCTTAAGAACAAAAAAGAGGCGTTCCTGAATGGCACACACAGCCTTGCTTCCAAAAGTGGCCCGTGTTGCACCGCCTTTCTTTAAGGCTGCAGAGCGCGTGAAGTGACGTCGTTGTGGAGCACTTTACACGAGGCTCAGTGCAGTGGGTATATAACACAGACAATGGGTCCCACAGCCTTGTTCATTGTTCCAGAAATCCTCGCTGCTATCATCCAGCAGGAACCGTCAAAACACCGCTTTGGCCTTCCTCTTCGCCAGGTCATGGGATTCAATAAGAAGCTCGTACTCGCAGGTCTCGCTGTCGGCGTGACAGCTTATATGCTCTACAAGGCTTCCAAGAAGAACCAACAACACCAAGTTCCTTACCAACCCATCGCCGCCGCTCCTCCCATGTCCTCGGGTCACAGCTCGCACGCCTCTTCGTGGGGCGGAGCTGCAGTGGGTGGTGCAGCTGTCGCCGCTGCCGGTGCAGCCTACGCTGCTCATCACCATCAACAGCAGCAGAACCGACCTCCCAACCCCAACGCCAATCCTGCAGCGGTCGCTGCCAACAACCCCAACCTGGGCTGGGAATCGCTGCGTGACTGGAAGCACATTGCCAGCTTGCTTGCTGCATGTGTCATGGACCAGTACCTCTACCCGTTCTACACGTTTGCTGATGTCGCCCGCATCGCTCAGCACATTGCCAGCTCCGGTGCGCTGCAACAGTGCGCAGACTCTTGGCAGCTTCCGCCGTATCTCGCTCAGGATCTGGTCAAATTGGCACTCTTCGACGTCATGTTCTTGCTCGACGACTCTGCCTCCATGCGATCTGAGGGCACTCGCAGACGAGACTCTCTGGCTGGCATCCTCAAACGCGCCGCCGACGCAGCAGCTCGCTTTGACCCGGACGGAATGGAAGTCGCCTGGATGAACGCACCCGCGCAGCAACGCATCCACAACGTCGCCGAAGCAGACCAGCTCACCTCTCGCTGTGCATACGACGGTCGATCCACTCCCATGGGCTCCTCTCTCGAAGCCAAGATTCTTCAGCCCCTTGTGCTCTCGCCTGCTACCCAGGGTCGACTGCAGAAGCCCGCTTTCGTACTCATCATCACCGATGGTCGTCCCACAGGTTCGGCTGAAAGCAACAACAAGATCGTGCGTGTGCTTCAAAGCGCCAAACGCACGCTGGCCTCGACTCGATACGGCGAAGACGCGATCTCGTTCCAGATTGCTGCTGTTGGCAACGATCGAGAGGCGCAGGAATGGCTCGATTCCATCGACAACGACCCCACTGTAGGAGACCTCATCGACGTCTGCTCGGATATCGCGGTCGAGTCAAAACAGGTCAAGAAGAGCACAGGAATCGAGCTCACGCCCGAGCTGTACTGCCTCAAGCTGCTGCTGGGACCGATCGACACGTCGTACGATGCCAGCGACGAGAACGAGCAGAGTAGCAGCTGGAGTCGGACAGCCAAGAGGAGGCGGGAGAAGAAGGAGCTCGAGAAGCGCGAGAAGGAGCAGAGGTTCAGGGGTCAGATGGAGACGTTCAAGAGGGAGAGGGATGCAGCGTTGAACGGAGCGACTCCACTGCCTAGCGCAGGAGGTGCTTTGCCGCCACAAGGCGCGGATGCTGGCTTGAGCGGATACTCCCATCAGCCATCGTACCCGGCTGGGGGTCCTCCCCAGCCTCAAGGTGGGTACCCTCAGCCAGGTGGATATCAGCAACAGCAGCCATATCCTCCTCCGCAGTCGTCGTACGGCCCGCCCCCCACCGCTGGCTACCCATCTGCTCCACAGAACACCAGCTACCCGCCGTACGGAGCTCCTCAGGGCGCACCACCACCGTACCCAAACCCATACCAGAACCAGCCGCAGTACGGTCAACGCGATATGCAGCCGGGCGGAGGGTCGAGCTATCCTGCTCCGGGTGGAGGCGGGTTTGTGCCCGGCGCGGGAGGATTTGCCATGCCCAATCCTCATTTTGGAGGAGCTGGACAGGGGCAGGGTGGATACGGCCAATACGGCGAGCAGCAGGGGCAAGGGCAAGCGCCGCCTTTCGGCTTCCCGCAGGCCAAGCCTTCGGGATACTGAGAGTGTACGCCGGACCATAGTCAGGACTTGTTCTTGTGTTTCGTATGATACCCATGCTTTATCTCTCACACAAGGGGACCCTCGTCTCGTCTGACCGACCTGTGCGTGACTGCTTTGCGTGCTTTGCTAGAATTATAGTTGCTCGTACAAGAACATCGTCAGCGGCCTAGCTGCGCCGACATGGGTATAAATCGCTCGCTTTCAGACCTCCCGGATCTTGGCCTTGATCTCCTCCAACTGCTCCATCAGACGACTCCTTTCCGCAACCCAGTCGTCGTCAAAGCGGTCGATGCGTTCATCGACATCATCCTCCTGCTCGTTCAGCCTGTCTTCCTGCTCCGGCAGAGTCTTGCCTGGCAAAAAGTAAAGCGCATAATTGCCCTCCCTATCATCGACCTTTGCCATTGGGCCGGTTGAAGACGGGATATCCTCTGCCAGCCTTGCTCTTGTCCTTCTCGGCTGCACAGCAGGAGTATACAAAAAGCTAGCCATCCTTCTTTTGAGCCCTCTCATCGTCTTTGCCTGTACATCTCCCTCGACAATCTGCTCCGCCAACGCCCTCGCTTCCCACACGAGCGCTCTTCGACGCTGGACGGCATCGATGACCTTGTCCTCCTCCTTGGCCTTGGTCGCTAGTCGCGCCTCGATCTGGGCTCGCTTTGCTGCGACGGAGGCAGCACGGTCCGTCTGAGACTCGCGCTTGAACTGCGTCAGGGTTGAATTGAGTACGCCGAACAGACGCTGGCCGCGACGTTTAGTGTCTGGGTCTGCAGGTGGGCGTGGGCGCTTGGACGGAGGGTCCCTGTTGTCGAAGTGGACAGGCTCCTCGGGGACAGGCGAGAAGGTGCTGTTGCGCTTCGAGCCTCGTCTTGCGGCAGAAGGGCTGCGAGACGCTGTGCGAGAGTGGGATGGGCTTGTGTTGGGATGCGAGTGCGGGGTCGGAGAGCGATGTGGGTTGCGTGAGGGGCTACGTTCTGGTTCGATGGGGTCCGGTCGGTTGGCATCGGGTGCCGCTTCGCTATGCGTCGAGGACCGCCGTGACGGCGAGGAGGGTCCTGCCTCGGGCGAGCGAGTGCGCTCCTCCTCCATGTCCACCATCGTATGACACGAAGTCAGGACAGCTGCATCGACATGAAACAGCGTAGGTGGTTAAGAAGCAGGAAGAAGTCGAGCGGAATGGCCCCTGCATGCTGCGCCGAGTCCCGCAAATCACAAACCCTAGCAAAATGGCGGTGTAACAGTTTGTAAAAATTCGGAGCGCGCTTGACAGGGCTGCAGATGTGATGTCTCAGAGCGGGCCTTTTTTAGGCTGTGCTCAGTCGACGTGCTCTGTGCTGTGCTGTGCTGTCCCGAGCTGGACTCGGTCGGACCCTTCTTGCGAAACAAAGCGCGTTTCGGTGCGCACCATAACTTCTTCTTCTTGGCTTCCATATCACCATCCTGTCCGGCAAGCGCCCGGAACACCTCGAAGGCGAATCTTTCGTCGCATCGTCTACTGCGGTGCGCTGTTGACCTGCGAATATACGCATCAAGCAGGGCGCGCTCGTAGCGTCATAGCCTTTGCTCGGTGCAGCTGCTCCGCTCTCCTCTCGGCCGCGCTGGGACCCCTTGGATCCCTTGCGCTTGACGCAACAATAGACTTGCAGCCAAGCACCTCTCACGAGCATTCGCTACTATGAATGACGACTTTGACGATTTCGTCGGCTCGTCTGCCGGCCAGCAAAGGAGTGCTCGACAACCCGTCCAACACGATCCCTTCGCCGACTTCGACCACTCTCAAGATCCCTTTGGCGTCAATCACAGCTCGCATGCATCTGCCTCTGGTCCGTCGCATGTACTTGTCGATGCAGACGATGCCGACCTGATGGGCGACGACTTCGACGATTACGCGGGTGCTCACAGCGCCCCAGCTTCATCTCGCAACCAGCCATATCCGCCCACCTCTTCCACGCGCTACGCTACCGACCCATTCGCGTCCACCGCTTCCTTCGACCACCATGATACTGCCATGGGTCTCGACGCTCCCAGGCCCAACTTTGGCTCCCACAACCAAGGCAGCATGGAGTCCGGTCTGCCATTGGCCGCCAGCGCACAGGCTCCCGCAGGCTACCAGCAGAGAGGCTACTCGAATGATGGTCCATTCGCTGATACCTACGCAGCAAAGGGTGGCTTCAAGAGCATAGAAGCCGACGATGAGCTTTCACCTATGGATGACACCAAGTACCTGCCCTATGCTGGTTCATCTGGTACGGCATCCGCTGGCGCTTCCGGTTACGGACAGTCAGGGTCCCGGGGAGCAGGTCTCACCCCGGGATCCAGGCGCAAGCCACCACGCGACGGTCTCATGGACAGTCTCAAAAGGAGCATGAGGGCCGCTAAAGCTGAGGCCAGCACTGTGCTCCGTCGTCGCAGACAGCAGGAAAAGCGTTCAGGCGATCGCATCATCCAACTCAACGACCCGCTCGCCAACGACAAGAGCGACTTCTTGGACAACTACGTCAGCACCTCCAAGTACAACATCCTCACATTTGTCCCCAAGTTCCTCGTCGAACAGTTCAGCAAGTACGCCAACGTCTTCTTCCTCTTCACCGCTTGCATTCAGCAGATCCCGGGCGTGTCGCCGACAAATCGATACACCACCATCGTGCCGCTGGCGCTCGTACTGCTCGCTTCCGCTTTCAAAGAGATCAAGGAGGACATCAAGAGGCATCAGTCCGATTCAGAGCTCAACGCGCGAATCAGCCACGTCCTCGAAGCTGGCACCGGCTCCTTTGAGCCACGGAGATGGCGTCACATCCGTGTTGGCGACATCATTCGTGTCGAGAACAACGAGTTCTTCCCCGCCGATCTTGTTCTCATCTCCAGTTCTGAGCCAGAAGGCCTCTGCTACATCGAAACGGCAAATCTCGACGGAGAAACCAATCTCAAGATCAAGCAGGCTTCGCCTGACACGGCCAAGCTCACTTCGTCCGGTGCAGCTTCGACACTTCGGGGTAACCTCACCTCGGAACAGCCCAACAACAGCCTATACACCTTTGATGCCACACTCAATATCCAGCTCAGCTCGACACCCGGCTTCAGCGGAACACCGATGCGCAAGGCTCCTCTCAGTCCAGAGCAGCTGTTGCTCAGAGGCGCACAGCTGCGCAACACGCCATGGGTGTATGGTATCGTCGTTTTCACTGGTCACGAAACCAAGCTCATGCGAAACGCCACCGCTACACCCATCAAACGCACCGCTGTCGAGAAGCAGGTCAACGTGCTCATCTTGTACCTCTTCATCCTACTCCTCGCGTTGTCCATCGCTTCTTCCATCGGCGCCATCGTCCGCAACACGGCCTTTGCTTCCGAGATGAAGTATCTCTTGCTGGCCGAGGAGGGCAAGAGCAGAGCAACGCAGTTCATCGAGGACATTCTCACCTTCGTCATCGCGTACAACAACTTGATCCCCATCTCGCTCATCGTCACTGTCGAAGTCGTCAAGTACCAGCAGGCTATGCTCATCAACTCGGACCTCGACATGTACTATGCGCCCACCGACACGCCGGCGCTCTGCCGCACTAGCAGTCTGGTAGAGGAGCTCGGCCAGATCGACTACATCTTCTCGGACAAGACGGGCACGCTGACCAGGAACGAGATGGAGTTCAAAATGGCGAGTATCGGCGGCATCTCATTCACCGATGTCATTGACGAGAGCAAGCAGGGCACAGGCGAGATCGGTCCTGACGGCAGAGAGATTGGCGGGCAGAGGACATGGCACGAATTGAAAGCCATCATGGATGGACGCACCCCCGATGATGGCAGCAGCGCTGTGATCGATGAGTTCCTCACGTTGCTTGCTGTCTGCCACACGGTCATCCCGGAGCGCAAGGGCGACAAGGTCATCTTCCAAGCCTCGAGTCCGGACGAAGCTGCGCTCGTCGCCGGAGCCGAATCGCTCGGCTACCAGTTTACCATCCGCAAACCTCGCTCGGTCTTTGTCAACATCCGTGGCACCCAGCAAGAGTGGGAGATTCTCAACGTGTGCGAGTTCAACTCGACAAGAAAGCGCATGTCCACCGTCGTCCGATGCCCTGATGGCAAGATCAAGATCTACTGTAAGGGTGCCGACACAGTCATTCTGGCTCGTCTGAGCGAAAACCAGCCTTTCACGGACCAGACCATGATCCACCTCGAAGACTACGCAACGGAAGGTCTGCGCACCCTGTGCATCGCCATGCGCGAGGTCAGCGAGCAAGAGTACCGACAATGGTCCAAGATCTATGACCAAGCTGCTGCGACCATTCAGGGTCGAGGCGAGGCGCTGGACAAAGCGGCCGAGATGATCGAGCAGAACCTGTTCCTGCTTGGTGCGACGGCCATCGAAGACAAGCTGCAGGACGGCGTGCCAGACACCATCCACACGCTGCAATCGGCAGGCATCAAGATCTGGGTGCTGACGGGCGACAGGCAGGAGACGGCGATCAATATCGGCTTGTCATGCAGGCTGATCAGCGAGTCCATGAATCTGGTCATCATCAACGAGGAGAACCTGCACGATACCGGTGAGGTGCTCAACAAGAGACTGCAAGCCATCAAGAACCAGCGCAACACGGCGGGCGTGGAACAAGAGGAGATGGCGCTCGTCATTGACGGCAAGTCGCTCAGCTTTGCCCTCGAGAAAGAACTCTCCAAAGTGTTCTTGGAGCTGGCAGTGTCGTGCAAAGCCGTCATTTGCTGTCGAGTATCGCCGCTGCAGAAGGCGCTGGTGGTGAAGCTAGTCAAGAAGAACATGTCCTCGCTGCTGCTTGCCATCGGAGACGGTGCCAACGATGTCAGCATGATTCAGGCCGCCCACGTTGGTGTCGGCATCAGCGGTGTCGAAGGCCTCCAGGCCGCTCGATCCGCCGACGTGGCCATCTCGCAATTCCGCTACCTGCGCAAGCTGCTGCTCGTCCACGGAAGCTGGTCGTACGCTCGATTGAGCAAGATGATCCTGTACAGCTTCTACAAGAACATCACGCTGTACATGACACTCTTCTGGTACTCGTTCCAGAACTCCTTCTCCGGTCAAGTCGCGTTCGAATCGTGGACGCTGTCGTTCTACAACGTCATCTTCACCGTGCTCCCACCACTGGTGATCGGCGTCTTCGATCAGTTCCTGTCGGCGCGAATGCTGGATCGATACCCGCAGCTGTACGGCCAGGTGTACTTTGACAAGAAGCGATTCTGGGGGTGGACGGCCAACGCGTTCTTCCACAGTCTGATCGCGTACCTCTTCACGACGATCATCTTTTGGGGGTCGCCGCAGCTGTCGTACGGCTATGCGAGCTACGCGTGGATCTGGGGCACGACGCTGTTCATGGTGGTGCTGGTGACGGTGCTCGGCAAGGCGGCGCTCATCTCGGACGTATGGACCAAGTACACCTTTGCGGCCATTCCAGGATCGCTCGTGTTCACCATCGGCTTCATTGTCGTCTACGCGCTGATCGCGCCGCGACTCGGCTTCTCGAAAGAGTACGACGGCATCGTCCCTCGACTGTACGGACTAAGCGACTTCTGGTTCGCCATGCTCGTCATCCCGCCCATCTGCCTCGCGCGCGACTTCTGCTGGAAGTACTGGAAACGCACCTACCGCCCCGAGAGCTACCACATCGTCCAGGAGGTGCAGAAGTACAATCTGCAGGACTACAGGCCGAGGATGGACCAGTTCCAGAAGGCGATTCGCAAGGTGAGGGCGGTGCAGAGGATGAGGAGGACAAGAGGGTTTGCGTTCAGTCAGACGGAGGGGAGCGCCGATCTGATCAGGAAGTACGATACCACGATTGCCAAGGCGAGTGGACAGTAGATGACGTGCGAACGACGGAATCAAACGAATGTAGACGCTAGACCATATTCTTGTGCGCATAGTGATGAAAGCTCAAGCTGCGGTTGATGGTTGAAGATGAGAAATTCCGCAATTGTTAGATCGATAAGTTGGAGTTCGGCTGCACGTGATCCCAAACACGTTGTTTTGGCGCAGCGCCGAAGGGTCCTGCGGAGTGTTGTTTGCGCATTTTTTGGACAAGGCTTCGAGCCTTCATCAAGGTGGAGGAAGAAGACTGGCTTCATGTGACAGTATGGAAGACTGCATACAAGCCAACGACGTTCATCACCACCCACTTCAAGAACATCTTCTTCATCTCCGGACGAGTAACACACGCAGGCGAGCCTCAGCACGGATAATCGCGCCTTTCGACTACGAGAACGCATGGGACCTGCGGCTGTGAAGGGACCTTTCAATCATTCACCGACACTCCAGCTCTCTGCGCTCCAGTCTTTCACCAGCAACTACCGTCCACGTTCCACGCAGGTATAGAGAGCATCAGCACGATGATATCCGGAATCTCCTTCAGCTCGACGCTTGGCGTCTCAACACCACTAGCCAAATCGAGGCGCATCAGCATGCTCCCAATCAGCCATGCCGACCTTTCATCACCGACCACCGCAGCCAAGCATGTACAGCTGCTAGAGTTGGACAATCTAGCGCTTTCAGAGGAGCTCGCGCAATTAGAAGAGCGGGATAGAGCTTCACAGGCCAAGATTGAGCTGCTCGAGTCCCAGCTCGCTTCGTCCTCCTCGTCTACGCAGCAGATGATGGTGCTTTCCAGCTCTGTATCGACCGAGCCTGCTGGAGCAGGATCAGAGAACACAGCAGCAGCGCAGCAGCTCAGCGCCGAGAAGAAAGGCGCAAAGAGGATCCTACACAGGCTGATTGCGCGCATCGAGTCACACGACCCCTCGTCGTCATCTTCAGCAGCAGCGGACGATTCCAGGCTCTTTGACCTCGATCAGAGTCTCTTCCACGATCCTGAGCGCTCGATCCTGGCCCCATCCTCGACATACCTCTCCACTCCCAACGGCAAGACGAAAGTAGGGAGAAGCTTCGAAGGCGACCTTGTCGACGACGTCATCTCTGCCGCTAACGTGTTCGAGGAGTACGCACGTAAAGCATCCTTTGCTGCCGAAGAACAATCTGTAGCGCTCGCAGCCGTCTCTTCTCGCAATGAGAAGCTCATCGCACGTGCACAAGCGCTCGAATCTGAGCTCGAACAAGCGCGAAGCGACTCAACAGCAAGCAGCGAAAAGGATGCTCGCATGAACCAGCTCCAAGCCGAGCTCACCGCATCGGAACAGCGTGAGGGCGACCTCGCGTCTCAGCTGCAGCAATCGCAGTCACAAGTCACCGAGCTGCAAGGCACACTTCAGAACACACAGGCGAGACTCGACCAGATCACAGCAGAGCAAGAGCTGATCATCTCGGCTGCAGCCAAGAAGTTCAAGGCGCAGATCGAAGCGTTGGAAATGCAGCTTGAGGAGCAGGGCAACTCTACTGCCGTCATTCCTGCTCCTGAGTCCGATCCGTCAGAACGCACCTCAGAGCTGGAAGCCAAGCTGCAGAGTACAAGCGCTGAGCTGACGCGACTTCAGGCCGAGCGAGACGCAGCAGGGCGAGAAGCCGAAACACGCATCGCCGCGCTCGAAGCCGATCTTGCACAGCGTCAATCCAAGACCAGTGACCTGCAATCTATCCTCACGGAGCTGCAAGAGAAGAAGGAGCGCCTTCACGCGATTCAACTGCACAACAGTCAGATTCGGTCGCTGGAGAGGGTGCTTGCCCAGCAGGAGCGTATCGTCAATCTGCTCGAGCGACCCGCTGATGGCGAGAGCGGAGAGTGGATGGCGCATGCGCAGGAACTCAGCGCTTCGCTTGCTCTGCTCAAGACGCAAGCTGCTCCTATCGCGGTGCAAGAGAGGACGGAGACATCGACCATGACCGACGCTGAGGAGCCGAAGCCGGAGAGCGTCGATGTAGCTATCATGACGGATGCAGCTCCGGAGAACTCTGCCGTCGAGTCCAGCAACGCGCCCACCGAATCCAACGACGACCTCATCGCCGCGCTCAAGGAGCAAATCGAGGAGCTCGAAGCGCGAGTCCTCCGTCGCAACGAGCAGATTGGCTCGCTTCAACGTCAGCTCAAGAACACCGAGAATGACCTCGCTCGCACACGCACCAATCAAATGCTCGCAGAGGAGACGGTGATGGACCTGGACGCGGAGAAGACGGAGCAGCTGGCACAGATCAAGCTGCTCGAGGAGCGCATTGCTTTGATCGAGTCGTCTGCGCCCCAGCAAGATCATGATCAGGTAGATGTTGCAATGCAGACCGCCGCTTCAGAGACCGAAACTGGCGGGGTGTCGGAGCTGCAAGCATCCCTCTCATCAGCCCACGAGCGAATCACATCCCTCACCGCTCGCATCGAAGAGCTGTCAGGGTCCAACGCAAGCATGCAAGCCGAAGAGGAGACCCTCGAGAGCACCATCGCCACCCTCAACACCCAAGTCGCCTCCCTCCAAAACGAACTCACTGCCGCCATCGAGACAGCCCAACTCTCCGAATCGCAACACGATCAGGATCTCGCTTCCCTCAAGTCCACCCTCCGCAAGACAGAAGACCGCCTCGCCTCTACCCAGCTCGAACTCGACACGCTCCACCTCACGCTCGCCGAGCAGCGCGAATCCGCCTCTGGCGACGCGGAGCTCATCAGCACCCTTCAGACGCAGCTATCGACGCTGCAGGTGGAACACACGTCTCTCATCGCCTCCTCCGGTGCGGGCGAAAGGGCGCTCGAGGAGACGCGCGCGTCGATCAGCGACCTCACAACGCGCTTCGCCGCTGTCGAGAACGAGGCTCTGTCCACCCGCAGTGAGCTGGAATCCAAGACTCTCGCACTCGACGAGCTGGTGGCCAAGCACACCGAACTGGAGCACGTCCTCGCTGAGCGGGACGCCGCCATGACCGCGCGCAACGCCGAGTACTGGAACCTGAAGGAGGAGCTAGCCGAGCTGCAGGAGGAGGCGGAGCGAAGTCGCGACGTCGACCCTGCTGCACTCTCCGAGCTTCAGGCCCAGCTCGGCGAGGCAACCCGAGCGAAGGTCGAGCTGGAAGACCGCGTCGCATCGCAGGAGTCGGCACTATTGCGTCTCAAATCGGACCTCACTTCTGCCAGATCGACAGAAGAAATGCTCAATGAGCAGTACAACGCGTCCCAACGACGGGCGAAGGACCTCGAAACCCTCGTCTCACAGCTCGAATCTTCCCTCCCGAGCCAACCCGCAGAGGATGCAGAAACGAAGCAAAAGCTCGCTCAGATTCAAGAGGAGATCGAGGACCTCCGCACACGCAATGCCGAGCTCGAAGAGGAGCTGGAGCGCAAGGCGGAAGAGATCGAGGAGGCTGACAGCAAGATCCTGGACGCCATGAAGGATAGCAAGAAGTACTCGCTGCGGTACAACAAGATGAGCGCCAAGTTTGAGGGGCTGCAGAAGGAGGTTGGGGCCGCGCAGGAGAAGGTGACGCTGCTCGAGGGGGAGTTGGAGAAGGAGCGGGAGAAGGTGCGCGCGGCCAGGAGGGAGCAGAGTCGGAAGGAGGTGGGAGGGATGGTGAGGAGCGGAAGCGGAGAGAGCTTGGCTGGTCGCAAACGGTCCAAGCCTGATTATGATGAGGATATCACTGGTGGGCAATCGACAAGGGAAGAGGTTGCGGGCGAGACAACGACCCCAGCCCGGGAAAGCGCAGTAAAAGCAGTCTACGCACCCTCTCCTTCGACCCACACGGCCACACGCACCCCTTCCTCCTTCACCCCGCTCCGCCGGTCGGCACTCAAATCCGCCTCGCGCTCGCACACCAAACCCGTCCCCACGTCGTCCCAACCCATTGTCCTCGGCCACGGCACACCTTCCACGCTCCCCACCTCAACCTCCACCTCGTCCGAGGGCGGGATGGTCCGTTCCACCTCAAACCCATCCGAGCTCATCGCAGCTCGACTCTCCGCCTCGCCAATCAAACCGCTGTTGAGCGACAAGACCAATTTGTCGGTTGCGGCGGGCGGTACGTCGAGGTTGAGCTCCAAGCTCGGCTCGCATCCCGAGCAGCCGGTGCTCAAGTCGAAGGTCAAGAGCGCCACCTCCCTGCTGCCTGCCGAAAAGAAGGGCGAGGAGAGGAAGGCCCTCGGTGCATCAGCGGGATCAGCAGCGGCGGGAGGAGGAGCGGCTGACTTTTTGGCCAAGATGAAGGCTCAGCGTGCCCAACGCGCCTAGAACCCACTCTCCTTGAAGGTTGGATCCCCATTGGTCAAGGACACACAGCATCATACCATGTCACTATCGTTTTGTAACCATCACTAGCAATGCGCAGAAACCACATTCATACAACCACGCTTGTTTCGACTCTCGTGAATCAGACGTGTCTGCTGCGGTCCGCTCTTATTGATCGGGCACTCCTTCAGCCTTTGACACACACGCTTGCCTTTCTGCTTGATGAGAAAGAGCATTGCCCCGTTTCCATTCCTTTGATGTGGGGTCCGTCAGTAGTACGCCCCCTGACCAGCATATTCACCCTTGGCACCTCCCTCGCCGCCCTGCAGCGCCACCAACCCCCTCCGCGCCGGATGATCTCCCTCTAACAAATGCAGCTGGTCCAGCCTGAGACCCGTATCGCCGCTCCTATCCGCATACCCTTCACTCCCCGGTCCAAAGGTAGGCACGGGCATCTTCCACGCCTTCGAACCCAGTGCTGCCCTTCCCGCGGGCACTTTGGCTGTCACCTCGGCACTGCTGGGTACGGGTTGAAACGCAACCGTGTCGTTGAGCTTTCGATACGCCTGCAACCAGTGTGTGATCGTTGCCAATTCCTGTTCCACTGCGCTGGACCGCTTCTTCGAAGGCAGAAGCGACGAGGAAGTGATACTTCCAGTCAAGCCCGAAGAGAGGTCCTTGGTCGAGGTCAACAACGACGAGGCCAGAGACAGGAAAGCTATCCCGCTCCCAACACGCGTCGACTCGCCATGATCGATGCCTAACCACTTGAACGCCATGCTCTTGTGGAAGCCGATGCTGAAGCTGAGGTACTTGAGCAACGAGGGTGCGAGATCCAGGTCGCTTCCCGAGGAAGTTGAGGTGGCATTGCCCGCTGAGGGGGTGATGTCGTGTGGACCGGAATGGCGCGTCTCCTTGTCTTTGCCCATCTTGAACTTCGACAGTAGCTTCTTGCCCTTCCCACCCCCACCCCCCGGGTTTGAGTCAAGCACTGCGTCCTCCTCACCATCCTGAAACCGCCGTGCCGCATCCACCTCTCGACCCTTGCCGCGCTTCCGCTCCCCAACAGTCCGCATCAGCCCCAGGGCACTCTCCATCTCCTCCACCACACACAGGTGCAGCTTCGCCAACAGACTCGCGCTCGGATGTCCCTTCTCCAACGGCGGCCCCGGAGTCACCGTGTCCACCGCCAACCCCACACTTGGACTGACCAGCTTTCTTATCGCCAACGCTTGCGCTTCGGCTAGACACACCTTGCTCAACGCCAGCGTGACCTCGGTGGTGAGGTCGGGGGGAAGATTGTCCATTTGTCCCGCTTGATCGCGCCACCGTGGCAGGAGATCCTCGGAGAGATATGCCAGGATGCCTGCTGCCCGGCATAGTGTGTCTGCGGCCCATCGGAGCTTTTCATCCTTGACCTTCCTCTCCTCCGTTGAGCTGTTGCGGTCGCGCTCGAACGATCCCAGACCGGCCACCGTCGCACTGGCAAAGTTGCTCAGCGTCAGCGCGTACGTCAACAACGTGTTCGCTAGCTCGTAGTACAATCCGGGCAATTCGACCCGTTGCGCACCCCGAAAACGGGTGGTGGAGACCGAGGTGCGCCACGAGAAGACCGGTTCGTAGCGCAGAATCAGGTCGTCCGTCTGGACGCTGTTGAAGACGGATAGGAGGTGCGGGAGGTATTCTTCGAGCGTTTTGATGATCAGGAGCCAGTCGGAGGCGGAGCCAGCGTTCGAAGGGGTGGAAGAAGAAGCATCGGTGCTCTTGAGGTCGCTGCTCGCGCCGTCTTTGGTAGAGGTGGACGATGTGCCGGCACGGTTCTCCTTGAGCACGGCACGCAGTCGTGCGCGCAACTGCGTTGTTTGGGATACCTGCGAGACGAGGTCGGTGGTCACGAGAAAGTCGCTGAATGACACGGCGCCTGTTGTGGGCAGGTCGTAGATGTACATTGTGGCCTCTCGACCAGGTGCGGGAAGGAGAGGATGAGAGGATGATGGTGGTGGGGGTGGAACGTGCGACCCGGAGGAAGGGATGCCAAGAAATCACGGATCGCTGCTCCTCGGCAAATTGCTGAACCCTTCCTTCCCCACAAAATGGAAGTTCAACTGCCAAAGCTTCCACTTCTAACGCCTTCATCCCGTCGAGTCTATACTTTGATCAACACACATTGAGAGAGCTCAAGCACCAGGCTGGACCGATAAGGAATGTTCTTTTTCGATTATAGAGATGATTGTGCGAATCATGCTGACGATCTGGATCGCAAAGGGGTGCCCAGCCCGAATCAGAAGGCCCGACCAATCTCACCCTCGACCAGTTCCACCTCACTACCTTCGCTCCCACTGAGCTGCCTGAGTGCCCGAAGTCGATGATGTCCAGCTTCACTCGCTTCGCTGTTGACGCCGTGGCTGTCGATCCCGTCATCTAGCTCCTCGAAGGCTTCATCCTCGAGGTCCTCTTCCCTTTCGACTTCGTCGTCAAAGTCTCCCGCATCGTCTTCCTGTCCTGACTCGTCCATGCCTTCGATTCGCTGGCCATCATTGAGACTGCGAAGAGTGTCAGATGGCTGCATACCGTCCATGCGATCTTCCTCATCGTCGAGCGCGCTAGTCACCAGCGCCTCGTCCAGCACCTCTGCTGGCATGATCCGGCTGAACGTGACCAGCGATGCCGTGGTCGCAGAGCGTTGTCGCATCCCAGGTCGGGCTGGTAGCGGATCGAACGCCGGCGAACCGAATCGCGGCTTGGTGTCCACGTCCTTGCTGACCTCCGCAAATGGCGAGGATACAGCCCTGGAACTCGAGTTTCCAGAGCTGGGGCGTGGCGGTCCCGAACGCAGCCCATAGATGCCAGATGACGAACTGAGCGAGAGCAGGCGACGACCAGGCAGACTAGTTGTTCGGTCCATCGGCATTGGCATCGACACGAGACTCGAAAGCCTAGGCAGTGTAACGACTTCGGCACGAGGCAGCTCCCGGCTCTCGTGTCTCTCGGACGCACCGATTGGAGGTTCCGCTCCATGACTGACGATCGGCTGCTCTGCAGCTGAAATTTGAGCTGCGCCTTGCGAATGATCTTGACCCTCCGCTTCCGAATCATGACCGGCAGGCAGGTCAGAGATGGGATGCTCGTCAATCTCACCGACCACAGACATTCTGCCCGGATAGCGTGGAAGATCTTCTCCCTCATCTGCAAGCCGCGAGCCATCCTCGCGGAACAGCTGAGCGTACGCAGGCAGCAGTGGCTCCGCGAACGGGACAGGCAGACCTTGACCAGAGGACGAGACGTCCTCGGACGCTGGCGTAGATGCTGTCGCCGCGTCGCCTGTTTGATCTGCAGAGGGTGTCTCGGATTGCGACGAAGGCTGGAGGTCAACCGGACCGAATTGATCCTGCACCTCCTTCGGTGGCGCTTCAGTGAATCGCACGGGAACGCACAAGACCAAGGCCTGCGCCCAATCTTCGCCATCCTTGCCTGAGGCGACATCAGCCTTGAGGCCGAATCCAAGCTTGACTTTGAGCTTGTGTCGGATGCGAACATACGGGCTCTCAAAGTCCGAGATGAGTTGAGCGCTTCCTGCCTTTCGAGCTGCCTCCGAATCGCTCGAGACGAGAGGCAGATTGATCGTCATGCGAACACGACCTTTGGTGAGATCGACTCCTTGCCCGTCATCGCCGGAAAAGGCATACGTGGCTCGAAGGCTGGTAGCTGCCCTGCTTGCATTTGCACTGCCCCGCGAGTCTGCACCCGAGCCTGAAGTGGACGCCTCGGTGGGCTGATCGATCATCGAGCTCGCAAACGACGACAGCCTGTTGATAGCAGTCTCGAAACGACTTCTCCTGGGCGCGGTGGCTGTCCTCGACCGGGCATTTCCTCTAGCCGTGACGCTGGAAGTGACACCCATTCTCATGGCATCAGACTCGGAGGCTACGCCAGGGTGCGAGACCGTGTCAGCAGCGTCTCTTGTCGATGCCTCGTCAGAGTCATATCTGACCGCTTGTCCACGCGCTTGATGATCTGCTTGTGCCGACGCTGATGCTGCTGTGGGCTCCGTTGAGTCCGACTGTAGGCCACTGAAAGGCACATTGCGGCTCGTTGAGACAGGAGTCGTGGCCGAGCTGAGATCGAAAGGAATGGGCCGCCTGCTACGTCCGCTGGATCCAGCAGGTGATACTGCGCCGCCGACTGGCGATCCAGAGGTGCTCGGGCGAGGCTGCATGGCAGCAGAGCCATCGCTTCCTTGGAACGCCAGTCTCAACGAAGAGCTGCTGGAGCCTCGGGAATGAGTCAACGCACGGGGCGCAGGCTGCATCACGCTCGTACGCGAGCCCGTTTGGGCCTGCGAAGCGGAGGCGAAGGCGGCCCTAGGAACACCGAGCCCTACGCTCTGCGAACCGCCATCTGGCGTGTTGGCTCCGGATCCTGCTGCACTGCCACGGGACGGGCTTCTGGAGGAACCATCCGGCCTGTCCAGGCCGCGAGCAATGGACTTGGCTTTTCCCTTTCGTGAAACCTCTTCCTTGACTTTGTCGGAATCCTGTTGTCGGTCCTGGGACGCAAAAGGAGGCGGCCCTACGATGGTCGTACGGATACGCTCGACGTTGTTCTCGATTGGATGCGGTTCCTTGCCCTGGTTCGCAAGCGTGATGTGGCCGAGCACCAGTGACCGATCGTAGCTCTGACGGAGACGCTTCTCCATCGCCGATTGCGCATGGCTGAGGTTGCTCGAGGCGGACGCCGCTTTGGGTGCATACGTCACGACGGGAAGGTCGGCCGCATCGACCTTGTTTGGCGCTGGCGGCACGGGGAAAGTAGCGCAGAAGGAGCGGGAGGGCATCGAGCTGTGCCGTTCTGTCTGCAAGCATACGATCTCCATGTCCTTGAGCCGAAGTCCGCCCCACTTCCTCAAGACGTCCCACGCCTGAGTGCGACCTACTTCGATCTGGACGCCAAAGCTTAGCACGTCACTCTTTGGTCCTGTGATGTGGACGTGCGAGGGTAGCGACAGCGTCAGAGAGAAGCTCAGACCGTCGGCGGCATTCGTGTCAGGCGTGACGCCAAGCTCCGGGGGGAGGTGCAAAGTTGGCCGATGAACAAAGTGTCGCAGCGGCGCGGCTGAGCGGCTCAGCGGCATCGTCCTTGATGATGTGCGAGGCGGCGAATTGGCGTTCCCGTAGCGAGAGTCGAGCAGCGACGAGGCTCGACTCATTGAAGTCGGCAGATTTGGCAAAGTAGCCGAGGGTGTGAGTGAGGAGGTTGCTGCGGCCAATTTGGCGGGATCTCGAGGTGCATCAAATGCACTCGGCGCGGGCGGCATGTTGAAGCTCGACTCGTTCGACGCATTGGGAGCCGCTTCGTGCTCGGCGTCCCTTGGTACTGGATCAAGGACGAAATTTGGCGGATGCGTATCGATGCGAGGCGATGGCGCTAGATCCGCTTGGGCTGGATCGCCCGAGTCCGAGTCCATGATGGTTGCCATTGATGCCGCTTCGCGATCAACTGGCTGTGAAGGTAATGAAGCGCTTCCGCCCAACGATGCTGGCATAGACGCAGAGGCCGGAAGATGGAGCCCGCCCTGACTGGCCAACGAGGACTGCAGACGTGCTTGCGAACGCCCGTCATGAGCGGACCCATCATGGAGGCCAGCGAGAGCAACCATGCTTTGCGTCAAAGAAGGCGTCGTGCCTGCGTCGCGCATCAATTGGCTGGCTGTAGCGAGCCTAGCGAGTCTAGCCACGGGAACAGGGACGACGTCCCTGCATCTCCTCACCAAGATACTTAGACACTCGCTCTTGATGTTATGTTGACCTGTCGGCATGACCTGATTCGAGACCTCCGTCGTCTTGCCAAAAAGCGGATCCTGACGGTCTAGGATCTGAAGGGCGTCCTTGGAGCCGGAGCCGCGACGACTATTGGAGGCCGACCCGCCTTGTTCGGAATGGGTGCCAGTGGTTTTCTTCGAGGTGCGGAGCTGCAGCTGTCTTGCCGTCTTGTTGAGCCACGTCTTTCTGCTCTTGCTCCGGCCGATTGTAGCAGGGGTCGCAAAATTGGCGTCTCTCAGAGAGCCAGCGCCTGTGCCCATGCTTGTCTCCCGCAACTCGGACTCGAGAGACTCGGGCGGGCTCAGAGGAGAGGACTGGCTGGGTGAAGTCTGGCTGAATTCGCCGTCAAAACCCGAGAGAGCCGAAAGAACAGCTTGACCTTGGACAATGGCAGTTGCCTGGACGCAGTAGAAGGTCGCGCCAAATCGAGATCGCTGCGAAGCTGGCAGCCAGCCAGGAACGGAGAGATCGAATTCGGTCTCGTATTTGAGATTCTGATGATCGTCTTCGTTGCTCGCGATCTGTACTGTCGAGGTTGCGGTCTCGTTGAGCTCGACGATGCACGAGTGCCCTTCTGGCGGGAGGAGTTCTTGAAAAGTCTCTGTCAGCTTGATGGCGTTGTACCTTCCAGTAGCATCGACATAGATAGAGTAGCCCATGAAGCGGACGGTAAGCGATTCGACATGCACCGATGGCGACTCTGTGGTCGAGCCGTCAAGAGCGAGGCCGGCAGCCGTAGAGAGTCGTGGAATGTTGAGTCTGGGGATCTCGACGACGACGGAGCCTGCGAGCGAGTAGTTGGAACTCGACTGCATGGAGCCAAACATGTTGAGACGATCGACTAGCGGCTCGACGCTGACGCGGACTTGATCGCAGAGGTCGAACGTCTTGGACACGGGGGCACGAGCCTGCATTGCGGTTGCTCCTAGCCTAAACTGGCGGCTGGCTTGAAACAAGGGCACGGAGGGAGGAGTGAGCGCAGAGGGCCTGACCCGGAGGGAAGAGGTGTCGTGTGCGGAGCGTGACAGGTCTTCAGCCGACAGACTGGCTTGAATGCGACGGGGCGAAGCATCAGCGCTTGGCCCAGCGGCGAGAAAGTCGAGCATGCTCATTCGTCGATCTGCTCGGACGCTGCGTGATTCGCGCGAATTGGGCGAATCGAGCTCTTCGGTAACGTCGCGCGCAGCAGTGCGAGATGCGGAAGACGAGCTTTGCGGATCCGTCTGGTTTGCCAGGTTGTTCGCGGACGCAAAACCCAGACTTGAAAAGCGTCGTGGCGAGATGACAGGAGCGGAAGCCGATTGCGGGAGTCTTTGGATTGGCGGGTAAAGGCTAGTCTCTGAGGCGCTAGCACCCAACGTCGAGATCGAAGGAGGTGTAACGGAGGGCGTGAAGGATGCTGCGACCAAATCAGGAGAGGATGCAATCTCGACTTGATGGCTGACGTTGTCGTCCGAGACATCGGTTCGCGTGATGATCGGAGGTGCGGGATTAGATGCAGGTTGTGGAGTTGGATAGGCAGCGGCGGTTACCGAGGAAACGTCATTACTCTGCTCTGACGGGTCTGCGTGCCCTTGCGAGGCGGCTGGGGAGTCGATGCAATTGTCGATAGGCGTCTCTGAGCCCGCAAAATCCTCTTCTACAAACGCAGCGTTGCGGAGAGGTTGTCTGCGAGAAGCGGAGTGGGTGTTGGGTGCAGATGTCGAGTCAAATGAAGTAGGGGAGGAGGAAGCCGGCGGGATGACTTGCATGGAGGCAAAGGTGAGGCCCTTTGCGTGTATCGAGGAGCAAATCGAGCCGTCCGCTTCGGGCTGATCAACAGGAGAAGACAACAAAGCCGTGGAAGGCGAATAAGCAGGGCGGAAGACCGACGCTTTGGCTTCCATGCCGTCGGCAATGTCAGGCCCTGGGTGCGCGCCGGGAGCGGATCTCTGAGCGTTGGAGCGATGATGCTGGGCCGTGTTCGGATCACATACGGACGGTTCGTACATGTTGGCGTCAAGCCTGGGGCGAGGCACCGTGGCAGCAGCGAATGAGGGCAAGGATTGGGAGTAATTGTGGACAGACCTGCTGGAGCTGCGTGGCTGTAGTGGCGCAGCAGCAGCTGATGTTGAGGATCGAAGTGGGGGTTTCAATGATCGGCGAGACTCGCTTTTGAACTTTGGCTTGAGCACCGAAGGGAGGAGCGAAGAACGGCGTGACTTGACTGGATTCGCCTTGAGTGCCGGGTCGTTGAGATTGTGCTGACGATGATGATTGGCGATGAATTCCAGACCGTGACCGGGTAATGAGCCGTCGGCATCGTTGCGCGACGATGACGCATGCTGCAACGAGCTGAGCGCAGGCATCGATGCGGACGATGGCGGGCGTGCCGCTGATGCGTCGTGGGTGGCTGAGCTGGCGGACGGCATACTGCGCAAGTGCCACTATGGGGGAGCAAGGCAACCAGCTTTCATTTGTTCATTCCTTGCCGTGCTTTGTATATGGCGGTGTGTCTATCGGACGGACCGAGCTGTGATCGCGATGCTCGCGGTCTGATGGGCTGAGTCAGGCCAGCATCGACGACTCAGCTTCGGGACACTCCCGACCTCGGATGAGCCGAATACGATCCCGAGTCTTCGGATGAGCTGCGGATGCTCGTGCTTGATGACTGCAGCTATGTCGCTGATTCTGCGTTGTTGGTGACAGCGCAGAGACAGAAGTAGAATCAACGTCGTTGTCGCTGTTGTAACGGAATACAGCGGTGCAAATGAAATGCCCGTAACCTTCAGTCGAGAGCGGTGCGCTGTCGCTGAGGGCAAACCCAGTGAAAGGCGTTGGTGGCGGTGCAACTGAGCGGAGAGGGGAGGAGAGGAGACGCTTTCGTCTGGCTTTGGGTCGTCTTAAGTGGTCGGATGGTGTGATGGCTAGGCAAGGATCAATGTTCGGAGGCAGCGTTCACGGCGCGGTTCGAGTTGGGATCGCCTTGGCCATGTCTACCGGTCCCTTCTGAGATTCGCGCGCGGCACTGCAACTAAAAGCAGCCGGATCTAGCCATGCGAGCTAAGTCACAAGTCTAGGAGGGGGACGCAAGCGTGACTTCTTCGAGTGAGAGTTGCTTTGACAAAGGGGACGAGCAACCAACCAACACAGCTGCTGCAGCCGAAACTGTCAAAGACCAGGCCAGACGATGCGAGGCGGCGTGTGCGGGCATGCAGCCTGCGTCTAACAACCGTAAATTGGATTTTAAGCGACAAAAGGTGTGAATTGGCCGAAGCCACCAACAGACGCCTTCTGGAGAGAGACAGAGACAGAGGTCTACACGGGGCGCCGAGCTCAGACTTACTACGGCAGCAACGCTGCATCTTGACCGGTGATGCATTCTCAACTCCTCTTGTCTTGAATGGAAGGCATGCCAAATGAGTTCAGTCTCCATGCTGTGTGCTTAATGTGTCGTGTCAAGCTCAGAATGGCCTTGCTGAACCAGCCTATCGGCAACGACCCGCTCTCCTTCGCGTTGCCCGATTTCGATCCTGACCGATTTGCTTTCCCGAAATTTTCTAAAAAGGGGCCTCAGGCAACAGTCAGCCGACCGCCAAACAGACTCGCGCCCTTTGGCAAACAATCACAGGCTGGCCCCGGCGTGTGAGCGTGTGAGAGCGCGTGTGGTCTCTTGAGAAGGCAGTTTGGTCTCATCACAAGCAAGTCAGCCAGCCCGCCAGCCAGCCAAGTAACAAAATCACCAAAAATTCCACACAGCGACGTCGCAGACTGCGATCGATGATGCGCTCAAGCACATCTCGGCCTGTTGGTGTGTGTCTGTGGGTGAGACTGTATGGACCAAGCAGCTTCCAATCTGGTACCCTCGTCGTTCGTCGTCTCGACATTTACGCTCACCTTCATCAATCTTCTCGTTCGCATCCATCTCTTCTCTCCGTCACTCTCTCTTATATCGACCTGCCTCGCTTCTCTCTTCAATCTTTTGCGGTACAAACTTTCTCCGGCCATCACTCGGTCACTAGGTTTAGGGCTACAACCTCGACTGCCAGCAAAACTTCTTGCAATTTGGTCTGAAGGAGCGCTCCAGTGCCAGTAACTTCCGCTTCGAGAACCCGGTCTGATCCCCTCGGATCCTTTGTGCAATCGTACCGGCCTCAGTCTCTCTGCCTCTGCATCCTGTTTCAGCTTCCGTTGTAGCATTTCGTTTGCGCTCCTGGTCTCGTCTTAGCAGCATCTTCATCCACGCACTCTCGCACCTCATCACGCCCACCACCACCATCACAAACATCGTTCAGCCTTCTCTCGAACGCTGGCGCAATTTCAAGATCGGTCGCCCACCATGCAGTCCTTGATGGGCGGAACTCCCATGGCAAACGCTCCATCCAACCTCGGCGTCTCTGCCGGTCCATCCGCTCCCTCCACTGCTGCCATCTCGAACGGCCTCAAGCCCGCCAACCCACCACTCTACAGCAGCGCAGAGGCCGCAGCCAATGCGCAGGGACTCGTCTATCCTGCTTTGCACTTGCATCCACTCAACGACACCTTTGCTCCCAAGCAGATCAGCCTCGCCCCGCCAGGTCCCAACAACCGCATCAAGATCGGACGACAGACCAACGCAAAGACCGTCCCTAACCCGACCAATGGCTATTTTGACAGCAAGGTGCTTTCGCGTATGCACGCCGAGGTATGGAGTCAGAACGGCAAGGTCTACATCAAGGATGTCAAATCCTCCAACGGTACCTTCATCAACGGCGAGCGTCTCTCGCCAGAGGCTCAAGAGTCGGACGTCTTCGAGTTGCACAGCGAAGACATGGTCGAGTTTGGTATCGACATTGTTGGCGACGATAACAAGACCATCATTCATCACAAGGTCGCCTGCCGCGTATACCTTGTGTTGACTGCGGAAGACGCTCTCAGCCTGCGTCACGACTTTGCCAGTCTGTATCGCGGCGGGATGCACGGCGGCCCTCTTGGCAGCAACGGAGTTGGCCCAGGTGCAGAAGGTGGACTTCGAAGGACCAAAGCCGGTTTCAGCTTTGATCATGTCCTCAGCAAGTTGCAGAGCGAGTTGCAGAGGAGCAAAGAGCAATGGAACGACCTCGGCAGCCTTAACGCAACCATGAACGACATTCACGAGACGCTGGGCGGCGGCGCACCGCCTCTCTCTTCCGCGCCCTATCCGCACCTCGTGCCTCCTCTTCCCGGCGCGGTCAACCCGCAACAGCAACAGGAGCAGCAAGAACAGCAGCGCGCAAAGGACGCCGAAACACAAGCAGCCACCGAAGCACACTCTGCCACCATCTCGGCGCTTCAGGCACAGCTCTCAGAAACGCAGTCCTCATTGGCCGCACACGTCGAAAAGATCCGCAGTCTCGAATCCGTCCTCTCCGAGCAAGACTCGATCAAGCGCGAAGTCAGCACCATCAAAATGCAGATGGAAGAGGCCAGACGCGAGATGGATGCCGTCGCCTCGGCGTCTGGCTCCTCCTTCTCTTCAAGGCACGGCCTGAACGGCTTCGGAACCATCCGCGGCGGATCTAACTTTGGCCGCTCGCTGGAACACGACGACTTTGACGATGGTGCCAGCGTGGCCAGCGTGGAGACAATCACCCAGAGCAATGACGACGAAGAGTCTAGCACACACCACCATATTGGACCCCGCGCACCGCCCGACATGCCCGCTCACCTCCTGTCGGAAGACG
Source organism: Kalmanozyma brasiliensis GHG001 (assembly GCF_000497045.1). Lineage (NCBI taxonomy): Eukaryota > Fungi > Basidiomycota > Ustilaginomycetes > Ustilaginales > Kalmanozyma > Kalmanozyma brasiliensis. The sequence goes on along the minus strand of NW_015961950.1, from coordinate 262,501 downwards.
CTGCTGATCTCGAATCTTCACGTGCACCCCAGGTGACATCAGCACACAAGTTGGGCGCAAGCGCGGCCGAGGCTGCGTTAGCATCGACCAACGACGAGCGAGATGTCGAGCTTCGCGCACAGAACGAAGCGCTTTCAGCACGTCTCGATGAGCTGGCTGCACAGCTCGAACAGGCTTTGGCGCTCAGTCGCGGGCTGCAGGATCAGCACGCCCAGGTCACCGATACGGTCAAGACTCTGGAGCAGCGCGTCCACTCTCTGGAGCAGGAGGTCGAGCAAAAGGCGTCTCCGGCAGCCCCGACGGCTGGATCGTCGGAAGAGACGACAGCCGCGCTGCTCAAAGGCATTGAGGGGCGTTGGACCGAGTTCCGCAGCGACTTTGAGGAGAGCTGGCGCAAGGAGCGCGAAGGCATGCAGACGGAGCGGGACGAGCTTCGACAGGTGGTGCAGGCTTGGGACGAGGCCAATCGTCGAATGGAAGACGAACTCAACAGAGATGCCTCTGGCGAATCGGATGAGCACGGCCAAGACGGCGGAAGCGTCACAGCACGTTCTCCGCAACTCGATGCCTCGCAGGAGCACGGTTCGGCGTCCAACAATGTAGCTGGACCCTCCTCGTTGCTGGCCAGCTCGTCTGCACCAAGCAGTCGCTCAAAGCGGGGCAATGGCCGTCGCAACAAGCGCCACGTCAACAGCGCGCTGCGCTCCTTGCTCTACGGCAGCTCTTCTGCAGGACTCTTGCATGAGGCAGACGCAAGGGGGTCGGAAGACGACGAGCGATGGGGCCTCGGCTCGCGTGCAAGGCTGTCGCACTCGAGTCCAGACGACGATGCTTTGTCCGCCAGTCACTCTGTGCGGAGCATAGCCGACTCGACTTCGACCCGTCCTTCCACCTCGACCGAAGTGACCACACCGGACCTTGGGCCAGAGGCAACGAGAGGCGATGCAGCCGGTTTGGAAACACCGCAGCTCAAGCAGAACCACGGCTTTTCTCACACACGTCATGGCCGCGACGGCGGCGGCGACAACACCACCGGTCGGAGTGCCCAAGAGCGTGTCGTGGGTCCACAAACGCTAGCCGCTGCGGGCGTCGTCTTTGTTGGCCTCACAGCATGGATCTTGGCGGGCAAAGATCTCGCTCGTTTGGGTGCGGCGCTCCCAGGCAAGCCTTAAGCAAGCCTCGATGCTCTCGAGCTCCGGTGCTCGTGTGATGGGCATCAGCCCCGTGCCATCTTGTGCTCGACTTGGGATGCGACAATTGGAAGTCATCTCGGGCATCAACTCTGGCCTTTCAAGATCGGTCCCTCCGCACTTACTTCTATGCGCCTCTCTTTCTTTGTAGCAACACTTGTCTCCGCTATGCACGCTCACGTTGATACCACTTACGATCATGATTCACTATCCAGTTCATCCGCCCGCTACAGATCGGAGACCGTGCAAACTATAGACTTCCGTTCCGTCTGTGCCGAACAGTGAACCTGCGGCTCAAAGAGCATGGCAACAGTCACTGAGTTCGGCTCCGAGCAGGGTGGTCTTCGGTGAAGATCTTATTTTCCCCAAGTCTTTCAGATCTGCGAAATGCCTACTGTAGGCCCGATTTCAGCACCCGCTCAATCTGGCGCGCGAAGACACGCTCTGACCAAGTCTGATCCGCGAGACAGATTTTGGTCTGCTTTCTTCACCACAACCAACACGAGCTTCTTGTGCAAGCCCCTTCGCGCCGCTACCGTCTTCCACCCCCTCAGCTTTCGTCCCTGCGTCGTTACATCAGGAATCGTTTCCATCTCTCGACCCACAAGCTGGAATCGCCCTCAGTCGCTTCAACCGCCCGTCAAAGCGCATCCTTTCCTGATCCTTCATCTCCGTCAAAACCACGCACAAACCCTTCGTGTTCACCATGGATGTAAACATGCGCGACGCCAACCGACGAGGCGGTGGACGCAGGAATGGTCCCTCGGATGCTCGCGCTGCACGACGCAGCGACCCCTACGCGCGCGACTCTAGAGCACGCCCTAACGCCGCTGCTGCCAACCAGTCCTACCGTGGACAGAACGGCTCTCATTCGACTTCTGCGCAGCCTGCCCAATCGCAATCCGGCATGTCCTATCCTCCACCCGAGCTGAGCATTCGTGGATCCAGCGGTCCTACCTGGATTGTGGTGTCGAATCTGATCGCAGGCACTTCAAACGAAGACGTGCGTCTCACGTTTGGCGCGTTTGGCCGCGTCGAGGAGGTCAAGCAGCGACCCGCCCCTTCGGCGAACCACCCGACGGTGGGCTTCGAGGTCGCTTTCGAGAGGAAGGAGGATGCAGAGAACGCCGCAGACAAGTTCAACGGTGCGCTGGCTGACGGTAGGATCCTGCAAGTGACGGTCAAGAAGCCCGAGACACCGCGCGATGCTTACAGCCAGTTCAACAGGGCCACAGCGCAAGCCGTCGCACAGCGTCCTCGGGAAAAGGCAGCCAACATGATCTCTGTCCCTGCTCCGCTGCCATACACACCTGCTCCTGTTCCAGCCGTTCCCGCCGCCATCCCCACTGGACCTGCCAGCATGCGATCCCGAGTTCAGACGGCTGCACTCGTCGAACCTCGCGCGAGGAAATCGAACAATGCAGCTGCCGCCGCCAACAACAACAGGAAAGGTGGCAAGGCAGCCAATGCTCCCGCCGTTCCCACAGGACCGAAGAAGGCTTCGGTCACGGGCGTAGCTGCGGCCAAGCCCAAGCCACTCGCTCAAAGGATTCCCGAACCCCTCGCCAACCGCCTATTGACGCAAGAACAGGCACGAAAAGTGCGTGCGGAGGAAGCCAAGAAGAAGGCTAGAGATGATGCACGCGCCGAGGCTATCAAGGCCACTGGCAAGCACACTGCTTTGGGCAAGCGACTTGGCGGACTGCCACTGGCGCAAAGGCTGGTGCAGAGTGCAGGAACGCCCAAATCGGATGCGAGCGCACTCCGGGCTGCCGCGGAGAAGAAGAAGCGACGAAGGGACGCAGTCAAGGCCAAGAAGGCAAAGAAGAGCAGTGGCATGGATCTCGACGGATAGACCAGAAGAGTGCCTGTGCAACTTCCGAGCCACAACCTGCTTAGACCTTCTCGTAACAAGGCTTTCCGATCCATCCTATCACGAACCCAATCATCAATGTCGTCGAGGCTATGAGGTGAATTTTTCGGCCTTGGGTGTGAGATTGCCGAACAAAGGTGCAGTCGGAGGAGACGCGCGCGTCGCGTAGCCACTTTACGCCTGTCTAGACTCCTTGAAATTGTCACGCATCTGAGCAAGCGAGCTGGGACGTGGGCTTTCCTCTGCTGTAGAGCTGGGAGTCCAGAGATGCAGCTGCGCTTCCTTTTGCGCTTCGTGTTGCTCTTCCGGCTGCGCTTCTTCAAGCTTGGCTGCGCTTCCTTCACTCTCTTCCCCTCTCCTTGTCAATCTTCCCTTTCCCCCCGCTTTCAACGTCGCCTCAAAGACCCATTCCCTTCAGTCTCAAAAGCGTCTCCGTCGCAATCTCCACGAACGCGATCATGGTCGTTGGCCGCTCTTAGATCTCAAACGCACAGATCGACAGACTCTCACATCAGCACTTCCACCCCTCACTTCAGGACTTCGAGGCTCAGACAACTCAAGATGTACATCAAGACGCTCACAATCCAGGGCTTCAAGTCCTATCGAGACCAGACCGCCGTGGAGCCCTTCTCGCCACACCACAATGTCGTTGTCGGTCGAAATGGTTCGGGCAAGTCCAACTTCTTCTCGGCCATCCGATTTGTCCTTTCCGATGCCTACACTTCCATGTCTCGAGAGGAGAGGCAGTCGCTACTTCACGACAGCTCAAGCTCCACCTCGGCCACCCTCTCAGCTTTCGTAGAGATCGTCTTTGATAACAGCGACAACCGCTTCCCCACCAACGGTACCGAGGTCATCCTCCGCAGGACAATCGGTCTCAAGAAGGATGAATACAGTATCGACCGCAAGTCGGCGTCAAAAGCCGACGTAGCCAACCTGCTCGAGTCCGCCGGTTTCTCTCGCAGCAACCCATACTATATCGTCCCTCAGGGCAGAATCACCCACCTCACAAACGCCAAGGATCATGAGCGACTCGGCCTCCTCAAAGAGGTCGCGGGTACTCGTGTCTACGAACAACGAAGAGCCGAGTCCATCAAGATCATGGAAGACACCAGTGCCAAGCGGACCAAGATCGACGACCTCCTCGCCTACATCGAGAACCGTCTCAGCGAGCTCGATGACGAGAAGGAGGAGCTGCGCGAATACTACGAAAAGGACCGCGAGCGCCGATGCATCGAGTACAGCCTTCACCAACGTGAGCTCACCGAATGCGCCGAGCTGCTCGAAAAGCTCGAAGACGAGCGACGACGCGACGTCGACGCCTCCAACGAACGTAGGACCGAGTTCAACGATCGCGAAAAGCTGCTCGCTCGCCTCGAGGCAGAGATCGCAGCCACCAACCAAACGGTCGAGCAGCGCAATCTCGAGCGGAATCAGCTCGAGCAGGAAAGGCGAGAGGTTGCAAAGCATCTGGCCCAGATCGAGTCGCTCGTCGAAGAGCTCGAAGAGGTCGGAGAGAAGCGAGCCGATCGACGAGGTGCGCTCGAAGCCGAATTGACCCGCATCCGTGCCGAGATCCAGCAAAAGCAGGCGCAGCTCGAACAGCTGCGACCCAACCTCGAGGCTATCCAGACCGAAGCCGAGCAGCTCCGTGCAAGACTCGAAGAGACCAAGGCTCGCGTTTCAGCGCTGTACTCCAAGCAGGGTCGCTCGGCTCAATTCCGCACCCAACGCGAGCGTGACGAATACCTGCGTTCTCAGATCGGAGGCCTGGACCAGTTCATCCAGTCACAGCAGACACGTATCGAAGAGACTGGTCGTGAGCGTGCCAGTGTCTCGGAGCGAAGAAACGCCACGCTTCGCAGCATGGAAGAGACCGAAGCCAGCCTCGAGAGCCGAAAGGACACCGTTCAGCAACTGGCTATCGAGTACGCAGCCAAGCGAGACCGTCGAGACGAGCTCACAGAGACACGCAAGGACCTCTGGAAGGAGGAAGAGTCGCTTCGGTCCTCCCTCGCCTACGCAGGAAACGAGCTCTCGAATGCACAGCGCAAGCTCGTCGGCATGATGGACAAGAACACCGTCCAGGGTTTGCTCGCCGTCGAAAAGATCGCGGATCAGCTCGGCCTGGAGGACAACGTAAAGGGACCTATCTATCAGCTCTTCACCGTCGATGACAAATACAAGACCGCAGTCGAGTCGGTCGCCGGTACCTCGCTCTTCCACGTCGTCGTCGACACGGACGACACGGCGGCCAAGCTGCTCGAAGTCATGACTCGCGAGAAACGGGGCCGTGTCACTTTCATGCCGCTCAATCGCCTTCATCCTAAGGAAATCGACTTCCCAGCCACGCAGGATGCCATTCCCCTGATCAAGAAGCTTCAGTTCGACAAGGCGTATACACCTGCATTCCAGCAGATCTTTGGCCGCAGCATTGTCTGCCAGAATCTCGAGATCGCCGCTGCTTACGTGCGCAGCCACGGAGTCAACGCTGTCACCCTCGATGGTGACAAGGTCGAACGCAAGGGTGCGCTTTCCGGTGGTTACCAGGATCCGAGGCGCAGTCGTCTCGACGCGGTCATTGACGTGCGCAAGTGGAAGACGCAGAGCGAGCAGGACTCGGCCAAGCAGACAGAAGTGCAGCGCCGTATCGCCGAGATCGAGCAGGAGGTCACGGCGTTGATGGGCGAGATGTACACCTTGCAGCATCGCCGGGACGAAGCCAGAAACTCGCGTGGGCCGCTCATGGACCAGCTCCAGCGCGCACGTACCGAGGTCGAGGATCTCGCGCAACGACTACAGAGTATCGAGAGGCGTGAAGCCGACCAGAAGCTCGAGCTCAAGGCAACACAGACCCAGCGAGCGGGTCTCGAAGAGGAACTGCGCACGCCGATGTCACAAGGCCTCACCCCGCAAGAAGCCGCACAGCTCGATACGCTCCATGCGCAGGAGGACCAGCAAAAGCGTGAATGGGCCGACAAATCCAACTCCCTCGCGGAGCTCTCCAAGCGCCGCTCCATTCTCGAGATCGATCTCTTCGAGAACTTGCGTCGACGCCAAGAAGAGATCGGATCGCAGCTCGAGGCGCTTGGCGAGTCGCTCGGTGGTGACGACGCAGCTACCGCCTCCGGTGTCCAGGACGTGTCCGCGCGCAAGCGTGAGATCGAGACGCTTCGCCGTCGCATCGCCGACCGCGAGAAGCGCATCAAGGCGATCGAAAAGGAGCTCGATCGTCTTCTGCAATCGCAGCAAGACACGCAGGCCAAGCACGACAAGACCAAGGCCGACCAGGCCGAAGACGCGCGCAGCATCGCACGCCAGCAGAAGAACGTCGAGCGATACCTCTCGAAGCGTTCGCGTCTGCTGGACCAGCGCGACAGGTGCAACCAGCTCATCCGCGATCTCGGCGTGTTGCCCGAAGAGGCGTTCGAGAAGTACATCAACACCAACGCAGACAAGTTGCTCAAGAATCTGCACAAGGTCAACGAGAGTCTCAAGAAGTTCTCGCACGTCAACAAGAAGGCTGTTGAGCAGTACAACTCGTTCACCAAGCAGCGCGATCAGCTGCTGGAGCGAAGGGGAGAGCTCGAGCAGAGCGCAGAGAGCATTCAGGAGCTGATCGACGTGTTGGATCAGAGGAAGGACGAGGCGATTGAGCGCACCTTCAAGCAGGTGAGCAAGTACTTTGAGGAGGTCTTCGAGAAGCTTGTACCTGCCGGAAGGGGAAGGTTGATCATGCAACGACGTGCCGACATTGTTGGAGCGGGTGCAGCCGCAGCAGGCGATGACTCGGAAGAGGAGGCTGGACCGGTCGAGAACTACACGGGTGTCTCGATCAAGGTCTCGTTCAACTCGAAACACGATGAAGGTCTTCGCATCCAGCAGCTCTCTGGTGGTCAAAAGTCGCTGGTGGCCCTGGCGACCGTGTTTGCCATCCAGAAGTGCGACCCCGCGCCCTTCTACCTTTTCGACGAGATCGATGCCAACCTCGACGCGCTCTACAGGACGGCGGTCGCCAACATGATCCGCGAGCTGGCGGAGAACGCGCAGTTCATCACCACCACGTTCCGACCGGAGATGGTGCAGGTGGCGAGGAAGCACTACGGTGTGCTCTTCGATGCCAACAAGGTCAGCAGCATTAGGAGCATCACCAGGGACGAGGCGTACGAGTTTGTCGAGGCTGCTGCGACCACGGAGCCTGCGCGTTGAGGTGAAGGTGAGAGGGAGTTTCCAATGTATTTGTTCTTGTAGCAGTCCAAGAAATCAGTCAACCTTATCCTCGATCTGTGATATAGAGTCAGAAGAAGTGCTGAGTTGGGAGGCAGTCCTGAGCCTTGACGCACGAGCCAGTTGGACCCTTGAAAACCTTAAATTGAAGAGGGTCCCCACCGTTCGCATCACGCCACCAAATCCCGTACTGCGCAGCTCGCTTTCTCTCACCGACCACAGTCCTCTGCTTTCACGCAGAGCAGCTCAGCAGACACCGCCACAACACCGACCTCGCTCCCGCCGAGGCTTTCGCATTTCACGTCATGACAAGACCAATCGAGATCGTAGTCAATCCGGCGTCGGGTTCCAAGCTCGGCCTCGCTTTAGCAGAAGAGCACGTCAAGCCTCTTCTCATCTCAGCTCTCGGCTCTTCGGACGCAAGCAATGTCCGAATACGGCAGACGGAGAGCGAAGGTGACGGGATCAGGATCGGCGACGAGATCGCTCGCGACTATCTGGCTCCTGTTTCGGGCGATGGCGTGGAGCCCGAGGTAGACATCGTCGTGATTGGAGGTGACGGTACAACGCACGAGCTTCTCAACGGCATCTTCTTGCAGCAAGATGGACAGGACGTCGACCCGAGAAGGAAACGCAAGAAGGAATCGTTAGGCTTCAGACTGGCGATTGTACCTGGCGGCACGGCCAACGCCCTCTACTCGGCAATGTATCCGGGCGCGTGGACGCAAGAGGTCCAGCAGCAAGTGGCCGCAGCCGAAACTGTCCATGAACTGAATGCAGAGGTGCTTGAAGTGATGCTCAAGAGTATTCGCTTGCTCGCCTCGTCGCTCCCCTCGAAAGCAGCTGATGCAGAGGAGCAACTAGTGCCGCTGCCGATGATGCTCAACTTCTTCCCCGAGACGAAAAAGTCATCGATCAGCCATCTGGTCACATCACACGCTCTGCATGCCGCCATCTTGCACGATGCAGATACGCCGGAGATGCGAACGAAGCACAAGGGGATTGAACGGTTCAAAGCTGCTGCTCAGATGAACGCGACTCGGTGGACGCACGGTTCTGTCGCTCTCGCACCAGGATCATCTCAGACGGGCGGCGGTGCCGTTTTGCGATACTCGACAAGGACTCGGAAGTTCGAGCCCGTGCCTGAATCTGGGTCGACGCTGGCTGGTCCTTTCCTGTACCTCAACGCCATGGTGACGGATCGATTGGAGTCTGCGTTCATCCCGGCTCCTCTCTCTTCCGCATTCTCCCACTCGGATCGCCTGCCGTCATCATCGATCGACGTCGTCGCGATACGCCCACTCAGGGATCCAACAATCTCGAGGGATCAGGGCGATGAAAAGACAGCAGGTGTCCATTTCGCCACCACTCGACTGGGCGAGATCACCGCCGGCATGTACAACGGCGGCAAGCACATCGATCTTACTTACTCGGAGGCGGAAGATGAACCGATGGTCGAGTACTTTCGCTGTCAAGGGTTCGGCTTCCTGCCGGATGTCGAAGGACTGGACGAGGAAGGCGCGAAGAAGTGCAAGCTGGCGTGTACCGACGGCTTCATCTCCTCGCCTGGTCAGTCCACGGTGATGAGATGGGAGGAGGGTCTGAAGCTACCGGCCCTCAAACGAGGACTCAAGACGCCGCTTGTATGGCGCTAGAGCGTCGTGACTGTCAATCCAGCTCACTAGTACAATTTCAATGATGTGTATGCTGTGGTCAGTCCGCTTCTGGGGCTACGCTGTGAGTGGGAAGGACGTATGCACACCGAGAGTCGCTCTGAAGAAGGCGAAGGCAAGGTGGAAGGGGAGATCTGGCCGATACGATATATACCTACCCGATCTCGGCCATGCTGTCGACGGGGCGAGATGCAGCTTGCCGTGTGTGACCTGCAGGTCGGGAATTTCGAGATTTGGCGTGCAGCTTGCTGCTGCTGCCAACTCACGCGCCTTCTTTCGTGCGATTTGGCAGATCTTCGAAGTCGGCGTGGGGCACAGTCCAGCACATCACTCTCGGAACGCGACACCAACTCTCAAACCTTCCAAGCCACACCCACACCATCAACCATCTACCTCTATCTCGATCGCGGCACTCTTCGGTTTCCCACGATGAACATCTTTCGTTTGGCGGGTGACTTTGCCCATCTCGCCTCGATCTTCATTCTGCTGCACAAGATCCAGCTCTCGAAATCATGTCGCGGCATTTCGTTCAAGACGCAGCTGCTCTACACGGTCGTCTTTGTCACGCGCTATCTCGATCTGTTCAAGGAAAACTCGCTCTATCGATTCCTCATGAAGGTCTTCTTCATCGGGTCTAGCGTTTATGTGCTGTATCTGATGAAGATCAAGTTCAGACCGACGCACGATCCTGCGATCGACACGATCAAGTTGGAGTATCTGATGGGTCCTAGCTTCGTGCTTGCGTTGCTGTTCCACTATCACTTCGACTTCATGGAGATCCTCTGGACGTTCAGCATCTATTTGGAGGCAGTGGCGATCTTGCCCCAGCTGTTCATGTTGCAGAGGACCGGAGAGGCAGAGGCGATCACGACACATTACATCTTTGCGCTTGGAGCGTATAGGGCGTTGTACATCCCGAATTGGCTCTACAGGTAAGCGCCCAGCATCACAGATACCACAGCGCAAGAGAAGCAGTACTGACCAGAATCGGGCTCTTGGCTCAAAACAGGTACATCGCACACAACGAGATCGACCCCATCTCGATCCTCTCGGGTCTCGTACAGACCGGTCTCTACCTCGACTTCTTCTATGGTACGTCTCGCAGACCTCGTCATACTTTGCCCGGCAGATGTGCAACCCAGGAAGCACGTCTACTGACACCTTTGTCCCGCATTGCTGCCAATAGTGTATTTTACAAAAGTGATGAAGGGCGAAAAGTTCGAGCTGCCTGCATGATGTGCAGCTCAAGCGGGAGGCGAAGGACTTGCAGCGTTGCACCAAGGAGCTTTTGGCAGATGACGTGCTTTGGATGCAATCAGCATTACGAAGTTGATGGCAACATTGGTGCGAATCTTGGCGGCGCCTTGCTGTCTCGCATCACATCGACAAGGTGCATGTATGCAACGTCTCAAAACAGCAAATGCAACGAATATGAACACACGGAATGTCGCCCTGATCTCACCGTTGAGCGGTCCCTCCCCCACACTGAAGCAAAGATTCGTATCGAATTAAAGAAAGATCACAATTCCAGCTCAGAACCTATCCAACATGCCGACCGCCGAGCTGCTTCAACACGACCTTCCTCGCTTTGTCCATTGCGGTCTGCGTGCGCGTGCGACGACGCTGGACAAACCACAGCAGGAGATCCAGCATGACGATCCACCAGAGGCGGTGGGTCGAATCTCCACGCTGGAGCACGAAGCGCGCCGCCGGTGCGGGTGCGGGAGTTGGGGTTCCACTGCTTTCGGTGCTCTGTCGAGGAGAGGTGGTGCTTGAGAGTGCAGTGGGTGTGGGTGAAGGGGAAGTGGAGGGCAGAGTGGTGGGAAAGAGCGATGCGTTGGGAAGTGAGCTCGAGGGTGCAGCTTCAGAAGGAGCAGCAGGGGAGGAGACGGGTGTAGGAGCAGGTGGCACGGGTGAGTCCGAAGAAGAAGGGGCGGGGAAGAAGTTTGTTTGTCGCTTGACGATGCGTACCATGCTAGCCGTCGGCGAGGGCATGTCGATGGGTGGTGCTGGGCTTTTTGTGACAGCGTCTGCTGCGGGAGTAGGCGCCGCAACATCGTTGCTGGCAGCAGGCCTAGAGTCACGGGCACCGTCGCTATTGGCCCTCGTAGAGTTGATCACATCGCTCGTTGTGACAGTTGAAGCCGTACTGACACTCGAGACAGGCACAGCAGCACTGACGCTCGAAGTCGCCCCGGGACTCGATGTGAGAACCCCTGTGCTGCCATCTGAGCTCGAGAATCCTGCTACAGGCCCAACCGCAAACTTGGCGTTGAGCACCACAGCCACACCGATCAGCATCAGTGCCGAAACGAGCAGCAGCGGCACCACCAGCCTTTTGGCCTGGCGGGAAATGCGGATCAAGCTTGGTGTCTCCTGCAGCCCGCCATGCATCGGGTTGCTTTTCTCCGGGGCAGGCTTGACGGTGTCCGATGTTGGAGCGGTGTACTGTGGTGGATCGGACGGCTTTTCGTCGGTGCTGACGTCGGGTTTGGCTTCGACGAGCGTGGTCAAGCTTTCGTTCACCGCGTGACTCGGTAACGTCTCCTCCTCGGGCTTGGCTTCGAGCTTCTCAGCAAAGGAAGGGAATAGACTGTCAAGCTCGGAGCAGACGTGCAGGATGAGCGCGAGAAGATGCACCAATGTGGTGCAAGCGATGGTGATTCCGATCCAGAGCGGCAGCGTCTCGGGCAACGGTGTGCCGGTCGGTGTCGCCGCTGGCGCGCTGGTATCGGCGATGTTGCTGAAGAAGGTGCTGTTGGTTTGCGTGGATGTCGATGCTGCGGTTGAGTTGCTAACGGACGGAAAGAGCTGCTCGAGCTCGGCTTGAAAAGTCGTCATCGCATCGAGATGGAGAAAATAGTCCGGTCGAAAGGTCCACGAGAAGGACGTGCACGAAGGCTTTGTCGGCAAGGACACGAGCCAGTCGTGCAAGACTTGGGCCCGAACAGCTTCAGACAGGTTGGGTTTGAGCGGTGAAGTGATGCCGGATAGGTCTGGCAGCTCGATGCAGGAGGATAGCGGGCCAAAAGTGAGCAGCGTCACCATCGAGTCTTGAATGCCATTTGAGGGAGGAGCAGGAGCACCGGTCAACGTCGAATTCATCTGCGGCCCAGCGTTGGCAGAGACGTTGCTTGTGGTCATGTTCCCAGGGCTGATGGACGCGCTGGCCAGCGATGCGCTGATGGTGCTGTTGGGTATCGTCGTGCTCATCTTGTTGATCGCGCAGAGAAGGATGCCCGCAGAAGATGCTTAGACACAAGTCGAGGAGGGAGGAGCAAACGATACTGTCTGGTCAGGACTGTGCTCTTTGATCGATCAGTTGGTGCAGCTCAGGTTCTCTCCCCACGCTCTGAACTGGACATCGCGTTGATAAACGGGCTTGTCTCCCTTTCATGGTCGTGTGGATGAAGCCGAATGACAAAGGGGTCAGCTCAGTAGGGACGTTCCTATGATCAAGACAAAGGGAGACATCTGATCCGCGAAGCTTGAAGGCTCTGTAGCTGCATGTGGGGCGTTGACGCCAAACATGTCTGAACTACAGCCGACACGGACAAAGGGGAGCTCATCTCTGCAAGAGTGGGACGGTGTTGCTCGAATTTGTGGCGTAGAGGGAACAAAGGAAACTTCATACGGATATCGACGCGCCGACATTGCCACAATACCGCCAATGCAGAACAACGGAGAACAGGACCTGTCAATGAGCCCCTCTAGTGAGCAGAACAAAGGGAGGTCTAAGGGACAGGGGACAGCAAGGGCAAGCGGATGTCGAGACGAGAGACGTATAAGAGGGGTTTATGTCGCCTTCTCCGTCCCATTCTCTGCTTCGTGTCGCTGTTCAGATCTTCACAGCTCCGAACATTCCCTCTTGTGTCATGCTTGCCGCCTTCCGCAGCAGCTCAGGCATCAAGAGCAAGGACCGCATCGTAGCGTGGCTCTTGCTGCTGCTCCACGCTCTGGTGCTCGCGATTTCGGTACTGCTACTGCTCAGTCCGAACCACGTCTTTAGTCAACGAAGCGGTCTGGCGAAAGTCAAGCTAGATCCAAGCGCGCTCTTCTCGAGGCCGGGAGGGTCAACGGCAACTCAAAACAATGCGACCTCGAGCTTAGTTACCTGACGGCGCACGAACTTCTTCAGCCCACGCGAGTCACTTCTAGTATGCTCAGGGCAGCGCTCCCCCTTGTCGAATCGCGACTCCTCGACACACGCGAGCTCATAGATCGGCCAGATGACAATGCCTGGAGAGAAGGACTCGTTCCACGGCGATTGTCGCGATGTACAATGGAGAGCTGATCCCTCTGCAGCCTTATCCGGCTCCTCGGATACGCACGCCGGCGAGACGCTTCTCCCACTCCCCTCGTCATCAATGCTATGAGACGCGTCGCTTGCGTTTCAGGGGCTCGTTCGCGAAGCGGTGCCTATCAGATGCGCGGTCTTAGCTCTTTTCGGACGTGCCTGACGTTGGCTTAGGCTGCGCAGTTTGAGCAGACGTCTCCATCACAGCATGTTAACGTTTTGCTCGGCATCTGTCATTCACTACTTGTAACATCAGCCGAGAAATGGTCCTGGACGCTCATGCTCGCAGTGCAATCGCTTTCGGTGGTGAGCGTAGCGCGTAGCAACCATAGCTTCTCTGAGAGCAAATTGGAGATTTCACGAGGTGCATTACACCTCTCTTCTCTTTTGTGCTTCGCCCGCCTCTTCTGCCCCTTGATCTGCTCTGTTCCCGCCCGAACCCTGCCCTTTTGTCGCTCCGATAGTAGGTCGCGTGCGCTCGATCTGGGCCTTTGGGCCAGCGAGCCACTTATAACTGCCCCGCCATCTCTCCCTAACCGATGCTCTCCTCGGTTGCCCGCGCGAATTTGAGCTTGTGGACCCTGAGCTGTCGAACAACTCGAACTTAAACAGCCAAAACCCCACATGGTCTCGTTGTCCATGCATGCGCCCACCACGTAACAATGGAAGCCGTTGCTCCCGGGCCTCTCGAAACGTCACTGGTTGCCTCGGACGGATCCTCCTTTCCGTTCAGGCTTCCATTGTAGCCCGTGCCGAAGTCATGCTTCCTCTGTCAGTCCACCGTCACAAGGTCAACCGCACTCCGCACGCCCTGGCAGGCTTATAATGGCGCCTCTTGTCAACTGGGTCGCAAGGCTCTCCTCCCCTCAATGCTGAAGTCTCGCGGCCTTGCCTCACAAGTCTACTATGCCCAACGAATCTCACCCTTACAATCCACCATTGTTAGCCGCACATCAGCCTCCGCGAGAGGACCTGTATCGTCCTCCGTCGGAAGCGCCAAGGTCGGCACGCTTGCCAGACTCACCAGCCGCGGAACGGAGCTCTTCACCTCCTCAAAACGAGGACAAGAGCCAGACTTGCGCAAGTACAAAGGATGAAGCCTCGACGGGGAGCAGTTCGCCTCTTGCGCCCGTCGCGGACTCTTCACCTTCCACCACCGCCTGCAAACCCGGCATGGTCACCCAAGGCACTTCCGCCATGGCCAAGCTGCAGGCCAACCTCCTCCATTTCCTCCTCGTCATCCTCCCGCTCTCGCTAGTGGTAGGCGTCATCACAGCCGACATGTCCAACCTAGACTTTGTCCGTCTCGTCCATCTCCGCCTGTCTGTGCCGACCGACGTCAAGACCCTCCATTCGGACCACTTCCTCAAGCACGACCACCACGTGCGATGGGTGCTTCTGGAATCGGCGTACTACCTCCCTCTCGCGTTGTTGGCCGGACCGGCGCTGATCCTCCAGTTCGTGCTGCTAGTGGGACGAGTGCGGTCGAACTGGCTGGTGGAAGGATTGATCCTGGCGCTGATGCTGATCGTGGCGGTGGTAGGACTCATGACGCTGCTCGAGGCGTTTGTGGGGACAAGCATTGTGGGGGTGGTGTTGACCCAGGTGGGGGCGGCGGTGGTGACGGCTAGTGCGCTGGGAGTGGTTGTGCAGGCGGTGGAGTTGATGCCGTCTGGTGAAGAGGGAGTCCTGGGCTTCTCCACCAACACCTTTGCAGCCGTATACGGGCTGGGTACGCTGTTCGCTTCGACCTCGGATCTCGCAGGATATCAGCTGGCCCACATGCTGCAGAGACACAACATCACCTTTGCTGGCGCGGGGCATGGAGAGGGTCACGGCTGGAGAGGCATCTTTGTGCTCGAGGGTTTGTTCTTTCTTGCGCTCTACCCGGTGATCGGGATTCTGCTCTGGCTTGCACATCGACGAAGAAGTCGTAGCGACGCTTGTGCTGCTACTCCAGCGTCGCAAACCGACGCAGTCGAGGCGGGATTTACGAACGAGTCAATGTCAGAGGTCGATTCGAAGAGATCATCGGACAACGCTGCCCAGACTAGCACCAGCCAACCGGCATCCGATCCTGATGCGATCCAAGTCAACGCTGCTACAGCATCCTCTCGCGGACAGTCTGCAGACGACCAGCTTCCTCTATCAAACATGCCGGTGCTCAAACACGACAGTCCCGCACAAGACCCGGTCGCCTTCCCTGCACCCGCCACCCTACCGTGGCACAGCAGATTCGGCCAGTGGATGGACGACCTCTTCCGTCGCATCACCATCTTGATCTTCAGCGGCATGGGCGTGGACAATGCGGCGTTCGACCTGATCAGCGCAGGCATGTCGTCGCGCGAGACGTTCATCTGTGGTGTGCTCGTCGTGTCCAACACGGTCATTCTTCAGCTTGCGGTTGTGTCGCTGATTGCGCCGCTCAGGTCGGCGCACGAACCGGACTGGGTGGATCTGGTTCGTGTGCCTGCGCTGCCGGGGTTGCCGATGCTTGTGGGTGGAGTTGGAGGGTTTGTCTCGTGTGTGGGTTGGTGTTGGTTGGCGACCCGGGGGCCGAGGGGGTGGAGGGAGAAGGCGTGGTACGTGCCAGCCTTGCTCACGACTTGCCTGGTCGTCACGCTCATAGGTCTGGGATTGGCAGTTCTCGCCAACTCTGCTGTGCCTGACGGTACGTGTGGGGTGTGGGTCATGTACGCAGCCACCATCGTCGCTGATGCAGGTAGCACACCGCAACTCCCCCTCGCCCTCCTCCAGATCTACACTGTACTCGACGCCGAACTTGGCCGCACCGGTACAGTGAACGTGGAGACTCGCGCAAGCATCGCAGCCCGAAGCACCATCCCTTCGGTCAGAGCCGTCAAGTGGGATCGTATCGGCGTCATGATCTCGATCCTCGCCGCAACGAACAGCTCGGAACTCGTCACGGAATGGGTGTTTCTGCTGCCCGATGGGGTGCAGGACGTGTTCCTGTTCATCAGCGCCGCGCTGGCGATAGGCGGATGCGTGTGGCTGATGCTCAGACACACGGTGGGGCTGCGACGTCAGAAGAGAGCGGCGGAGTCGGCTGCCTGATCGCCTCCTTTAGATTCTTCGTTCACCTTTATGATTGTTCCTATTCATGTCTTGATGTTTCTCTTAATCTAGATTGCAATGTTGGTCACGCTTTCGATGTCTCTTCTATGCTGTAGGTGGTGGATACGAGCTTGAGTCTACGAGAGGGGTCTCGCACCCGCAGCGGATTGAGCTGTTCTCAGTCGACTGGTTGCGAGCTGGATGCAACGAGGTTGAGCAGCGAACAAGGGAGGACGAGGTTTCCAAAAGTGGCCTTGATAGCTCAACGAAATTTCACGGAAGTCGGCGCGGTATCTGCGCGTCTCAGCAGCTCTCGTGGCTCTCTCACGTTGAACCCTGTTTCTCTCTCCTGCTACCACCACCAAACTTCCTCACCAACGCCGTCACATCCATCATGGCGCCCACAGCGACCGGGACATCAACTTCTACGACACCAGCTGCGGCTGCTGTCCCTTCCACCGCGTCCACCTCGGTCAGCGTCCCAGGCAGTCTCGAGGAAGCCACCCAACGCTACCAATCCACCAAGCTCGCCGTCCGAACCGGTCTCGCGAACAAACGCATCATCGATCGCTCGCTCATCGACCTCGAATCCCAGATCTACCTCTTTGAAGGCTCCTATCTCCAATCCACCTCTTCCTCTGGTGGGAACATCGTCAAAGGGTTCGATGCGTATCTGAAGAATTCGTCGACCGGCTCTACGGGGAGAGCGAGCGCGGTGGTGCCCGAAGTGCCTGTGGAGGATCGAATTTTCTCGTTGAGTTCGGCGACGTACCAGAAGAGTCTCGAGCAGAAAGCCAACGAAGGGTTGGTGGGGGAGGAGGAAAGGGAGAGTGCGGGAAATACGCCCAAGAAGACTACCGACGATGCCGCCACGCCAACGGGCAAGAAGAAGAAGGATAAGGATGCAACACCCGCCATCGGCAAGGAAGGGGTGGTGAAGAAGAAGAAGGATAAAGAGGAAGGAAAAGGGAAGGATAAGGAACGGAGTATGACGCCGAATCTCAAGAGCACGGGTGGGGGGAAGAATGCCACGGAGAGTGGCAGTGCGGGAGGGACACCGACCAAGACGGGGGGTGGAAAGGCCGTCGCGGGGGGCACAGCGACCAAGTTGAAGAGGAAGAATACGGACGGTGCGGGGAGCGGGGCGGTTACACCAACGGCAAAGGTGGCCAAGAGGAAGAAGGACGATGATTGATGGGTCGACTCCCGATGTGAAAGCTAGCAAATCGTATACCCTCTGGACGGTCTCGTCGAAGTCTGAACCAGTGACATGAGTTGATGTTCGCCGCTGTATCGCTGTCTTCCTGCTTTGCCCATCGTCGCCTCTCTGAACTGCTCAAGTCTTCTCGCACCATACAAGGCCATCACTGTCACAGCTGCGAATGTCCGGATCGAAGCTGAACATTTTGCCTTTACTGAAAGTGGTATCGGGTACAGTCCTCTGCTTGCAGTCATCACAACCTCGTCAACCCTTCCATACCCTGATCAGCTCCCAGCTCCCCTTCCTGGTTGTCGCAGCCATCAATCGAATGCGCCAGGCCGATTGTTCAGCCGATCCGTGCGTCTCTGATTGATCCACGCCTTCTTGCACTCCCTATACTGATTAAAAACGTCGCCGCACTTGCTCCGGTCGTAGGCATGATCGTCGAGGCACTTCATCGAGAGCTTGGCGGCGTGTGCGCAGGGATCCGTAAACTTGGATGGGGTCTTGTGCGACATGACGCTGATAAAGTCTTCCGGTTGCGAGGGGTCATTTGATGAGGAGGTCGGGCGTTGGGTTTTGGACGAGGGGGAGGAGGAGAGATAGGACGAGGCGGATGATGTGGATGCTTCCTCTGCGGTGGGCTTGTATGGCGCTGACATGGTGGGTTGCTCCTCTTGCAGTGTAAGTGAGCGAACGTGATGGTGTGAGGGACGGTGGTGAAGGGGTGAGGGGTGAAAGGTGGCAAGCAAAAGAGTGGAGTAAGCACGATTCTTGGCGGAGAGTGTTACATCGAGGGCTTACGTGCGCGTTGGGGTTTTTTGAAGCCGATGAGGCGGTGAGCTGGAAGAACGCTGAGACATGGCGCACCTGCATCGCGTGTTCCATCTTACACACCAACACCATCACCCGCATCGACGACCCGCGCAGCTGGCTGCCTCTTTCCGTCATCGTTCTCAAGCTCGAGCCCGCCGTCGTATCTCGACATTCGTAGCCTCTAGGTCCTCATATCACGACGTCCGACAGACACGAAGCTAGCGCACGTTCTGAATCTCACCTCACGAAGCACACCCGCGAAACAACGACGAACGCAGCATTCCTCCCCCGTCTTCAAACAGACACTCTCTCATCGCCCACAATGCCCAAATCAACACCAACCCTCTCGCTCGCGCCACTTCTCGCGCTGCTCGTCCTCACACTCTCCCTTCTCACCCCTACCACCCGCGCTGCAGCCCTGACCACCCTGATCGAACCCCACGAGCGCACGTGCTACTACGCCTGGGTGGACGCAGCTCTCGAAAAAGTCGGCTTCTACTTCGCCGTTCAATCCGGTGGTCACTTTGACATCGACTACACCATCCACGATCCGGATCAAAAACTCATCCTCTCTGGCACCAAGGAACGTCAACTGGACATCATCTTCACCGGCAACACCGTAGGCGAGTATACGTTTTGCTTTGACAACTCCATGAGCAGCGTTGCGGAGAAGCTGGTGGATTTCGATATCACCGTGGAGAGCGAACCGAGACTGGATTTGCCGATCAAAGCGGGGAAACTGCTGAAGGAACACAGTGCACCGTTGGAAGAAGGGATCGGCGGGTTGGGCGAGAAGCTCGAACAGATTGGAAGGACACAGAGGTACTTCAGGGTGAGGGAGAATCGCAACTTTGATACGGTGAGGAGCACGCAGAGTAAGATCTTCTGGTACAGTGTGGTGGAGAGCGCTACGATGGTTGGGATCAGTGTTGCTCAGGTGTGGATTGTGAGGGCGCTGTTCGAGAGGGGGAGCACTAAGAGGTATCGCGTGTGATGGGAGACGCAGGAAGGAAGGGAATCGAAGGTTGGAGTGGGTGGATTGCGGCTCAATCAAGTGTGGTTGACTCTGTCTTTGCTTCCACCGTGTGTCGTGTGTCTAATGTTGAACCATGGCCCATGTCTTCAGCACGCGTGGGATGCTGTCGCATCTTTAACGTCCGCTGCTGCTTCACACCCAAACACAAAAGTCCCAGTCACAGTCACACTTTCCGACGACTCTGCAACACTTCTCTAACGATTGACACCACATCTACTTGTCCTGTTCCGCCTGGAACCTCACCAACACGGTCCCTTCCGCGACCAGCGCGCCAGCCTTGCACTTGCCACTGACACTCTCCACCACCGCATCCCGATTCGCCTTGAGACTAATTTCAGTCTTCATGGCTTCCAGAATGACCACCGTCTCGCCCTTGCGCACCTTCTGGCCGGGTTGGACTTTGCAATCGACGATCTTGCTGGGCATGGGCGAGGCGAGGGCGTCGGTGGAGGCGCCATCGGGGGTGTCGGAGATCTTGGCGAACCAGGTGGGCGGGGTGAGCGTGAAGGTGGTGGATGTGCCGGTGGGGAGGAAGGTTGTGTGTGCTAGGCCGTGCGGGATGGTGGTGCATCCTAGGGGACGGATGGTGAGATCGGTGGAGGAGGTGCCGGAGGTGAGGGTGACCTTGAACTCATCGGCGGAAGGGGAGGGGGTGACGGTGGCGGTGAGATCGCCTAGGCTCTTGTGGTTGAGGTTGAACGACCTCGTCTGCGTTGGACGGAAGGAGGTGTTGGTCCAAATGGATCCTTTTCCGTCGACGGAGTTGGCCCCCAGGTCGCGCTGGAACATCCACACGGCTCCCTGCGCCACCGCCTCCCGCAATTGAGCATCGGACGTGTGAGGATCGCCAAATAGCCCATCACCATACTTGCCGATGAACCCAGTCTCCACCTCGCCATCGACGAACTTCGGATGCCGCACCAGATTTTTCAAAAACTGAATGTTGGTCATCGGCCCAACGACTTGGTAGCGATCCAACGCGTTGGCCATGATGCGCAGCGCCTCGGTGCGATCCCGTCCTTTGACGATGAGCTTGGCGATCATGGGATCGTAGTGCACTGAGATCTCGTCGCCACTAACGAAACCCGTGTCCACCCTCACCACCGCCTCGGCCCTGTTTCCGCTCACCACCTCTCCAGAGCCCCTCGAGGTGAGCGCAGGATTGGAGTGCGTCACTGTCGTCGTCGGTGGCAGTGCAACGTGCACCAACCTCCCTGTATCCGGCAAAAAATTCGCATCCGTATTCTCCGCGTAGATCCTAGCCTCAAACGCGTGACCTTCGATCTTCAGCTCGTCCTGCAACAGAGGCAGTCGGTTGCCAGCCGCCACCTCGAGTTGCCACTCCACCAGATCCAGGCCCGAAACCATCTCCGTCACAGGATGCTCCACCTGCAACCGCGTGTTCATCTCCATAAAGTAGAAGTTGTCGGGTCGTTTGGCGTCGAGGATGAATTCCACCGTTCCGGCGCCGATGTAGCCGACGGCTTTGGCTGCTGCGACGGCTTTCTCGCCCAACTCGGTGCGGAGGTTGTCGGGCAGATGGGGTGCGGGTGCTTCTTCGATGATCTTTTGGTGACGTCGTTGGACGGAGCAGTCGCGCTCCGAGATGTAGACTGCGTTGCCGTGACTGTCTGCAAAGACTTGGACTTCGACGTGACGTGGTGCAGTGAGGTACTTTTCGATCAGAACGGTGGGGTCGCCGAACGACTTTTCCGCTTCACGCTGAGCCGAGGAGAGTGCATCCGCAAAGTCTCCGGGCGTGTCGGCGATCTTCATGCCTTTACCACCACCGCCTTTGACAGCCTTGATGAGGACAGGGTAGCCAATCTTGTCCGCCTCTTTGGCGAGGAAGTCGGGGTCCTGTTCAGCCCCATGGTAGCCAGGAACGCAGGGTACGCCTGCAGCAAGCATGATTTCTTTCGAGGCGGACTTGCTGCCCATCGCATCGATCGCACTGGCTGGCGGACCCATGAACGTCACGTTGCTCTCCTCCAGGAGCTTCGCAAAGCCCGCGTTTTCACTGAGGAAGCCGTAGCCTGGGTGGATCATCGTCGCTCCCGTCCTCGTCGCCACGTCCAGGATCTTGTCCTGTCGCAGATAGGACTCAGACGAAGCGGCGGGTCCGATGCAGTACGCTTCGTCGGCCAGCTTGACGTGCTGCGACGCGGCGTCTGCCTCGGAGAAGACGGCGACGGTCGAGATGCCCAGTCGGCGACAGGTGCGGATGATGCGGCATGCGATCTCGCCGCGGTTTGCGATGAGGATCTTGGCGGGGAGCGGCTTGAGCGTGGTCGCTTCCGCAGGGTTGGTGACAGTGGAGGCGTTGCGGTGGTGCTCGAGGCTAGCGGGCAGATGAGGTTGGGCGCGAGTAAGGACAGGGGATGCGGCCGGGTACGACGTGTGCAGCTGTCGAGCCGCGGGGCTCCATCGAGCTGCCAGGACGGCACTGACGATAGCGGTGCTGCCCAGACGTGCAATGGCAAATCTGGGTTTGAGAGCTGCTTGCGATGATCGAAGCATGACGGTCGAGCTCTTTTGCGTTGAGGAGAGGAGAGGGTGGGAAAGAAAGGGGAGCGCTCCTCTGCTTCGTACTTGCGTCGTTGTCGCCGCTAGTGAAAGCTTGTGGGTGCCAGAGTCAAGCGATCGTGTGATGTTCTTCTAGCAGGAGGAGTTGACCAGAATCGATGATGAAAGGACGTGAAGTTGTGACTTGGCCAACGCACCAAGCCTTCAAGACCGGCAAAACCAGCAAAGCGCTGGATTTTGCGGGGCCCGGCCAAGTGAGCAACAGCAACAGTGCGGGGCAGACTGCTGTTCGGCACGCGTCTGTGCGTTGTTTTCCCCTTTTTGCGCTTTCCTCCAAAGCCGAGCCGGTAACGCGGCTTTGACGGTCGCCCCTCCAGACCTTCCAATTTCTCGCCCTCCCTCACCGCTCTTCGGCTTGCTCAAAGGACACCTGCCAAACCATCCACACACTCTCTCTCAATCATTAAACGTTGAACGAAGTCAATTCATGTAACCGAAACACAACAATACAATACACAAAAACGATGCTGGGGTATGCTTGATCCTCCTCCACTCAGGGTGCCGGTGCATGTGGGACGCTCGGGCTCTTATGTGGCGAACCACCTGCGCCGGGCGATGCTGTGGCGGGCGGACCCGAGTTGCCGTACACCCGCTTGTTGACGTTGGCTCGGTGCAGACGGTTGCGCAGATGAATCTCAAAGTTGTTGAGACTCTCTCCCGGTCCGGGCGTGTACAGCTTGCCTGGGCAGTCGAGACAGCGGACTCGCCACTCGGGTTGGGGCGGGGGTGGCACGCCGGCGGGACGGGGTCGTTGCTGAATCTCGAACCGGTCGTTCGGGTAGCGAGCTTTCAGCGCGGCGCCTGACTGGCTGAGCCAGTCGGGAGGCGTAGCGCCTGGGATGGCTGCCATGCGCGGCGAGGCGTTCGACATGGTCGGTGTACCGGCAGCAGCCGACTGAGCGGACGGCGAGCCGGCCATGACTACCGCAGCAGCAGAGGGAGCGTTGCCGAGCGCAGACGCAGATGTGTCGACGGTGTCAGTGCTGGCTTCGCCCGCAACGTCCGCTTCCTTCTTGACGTCTGCTTCGTCGTTGGCCGCCATCGGCGGTGCCGCAGCCGCTCCCGCTTCCGTGCCAGCTTCAGCCGAAGCAAAAGCGGCTGTCACCTTGTCGCGCGCACTCTCGGCTGCTGCTCGTCGTACAGGCTGAGGGGTCTCCTCATTGACAACCGACTGCGACGCCGACTTGCGAGATCGCGGCCCTGGCTCGGGACTGCTCGATCTCGAAGACGAGTCGCTGTCGTCCGGGCTTCCTACCATCTCGAACGGCAGATCCTCGTCGGAATGATCGCCGCCATCACCGCGGCTCACCCCACGTGACGACGCCGGGGGTCGGCCTCTTCGTCGCACCCCGTTGCCATCCACGCCCATCGAGTCGTCTCCGCCCGCCTTGGGCGTGTCGGCAGCGCTCGCGGGCTCCGTCGAGTCCTCCTGTTCTCCCAGCGCGTTGAGCAGCGCAGTGTCGATGACCGGGTTCGAGATGCCCATCTTGCGGTTCAGCGTCTGCTGCTGCTTCAAGTGGACCAGCGGATCGCGCGTGTACTCCAAGAAGATGACCTTGCGGTGACGGTGGTAGTATTTGCCGCATGGCCCACACAGCGACTTGTCGCCCAGAGGTCCCTTTCGTCGACCTGGCGCCAGTGTGCCAGGAATGCCGCAATTCGAACAGTGCCACATGCCCTCGTGGAAGTTGGGATGTTGTCGCTCCAAGTCCTCGGGACGCACGTTGTTGCGCTGCGCGTATGAGAGCGAGACCAGCTTGGGAGCTTGCTTCTCTGCCTGCGAGCCAGTCGCCTGGTTCTCGGGCGAACGAGCACGCTTCTTGGCTTCTTCCTCCGTGTACTCAGGGGCAAACTTGGGTCCGCCAGGGTCTGAATCGCGACCCAGACCACCGGGAAAGTCGAAGTGGATGGCGTGGTGGTTGACCTTGGGCTTCTTGCGATCAGGCAGACCAAGTCCCTCGGGACCCGGTGTGGGCGTGTCCAGGTCATGAGCCTGCGATGGTGCGATTGATGCGTTGGCGGCTGCAGCTGCTGCTCGGCGCGTCGACATGCCACCGTATCGATCGCTGAGACCATTAGCGTTCTGAAGCGCATTGGCGGCATCGGGTTGTGCCGTCTGGATGCCAAATACAGCTGGCGTGCGTTGCGTCTTTTGGGGATCGCGGTCGGGCAGGTTGATGCCGCGACGACCACGAGTCTGACGACGCTTTCGGCGTGCCTCGCGCTCGCGCTCGCGGTCCAGACGATCGATCTCGGCTTCGGTGAGCTGGAGCAGGCGAGGCGTAAAGTGATACGACTCGATCTCGCCCCTCGACAGGTTGGACTTGCTGACGGGACCGAGGAAAGCAGCACGCAGCTCTTCATCGGCAATCGGTCGGCCGTCAAAGGTGTGACCCGTCATTGCGAGCGACTTGACGTGTACCGACACTTGCTCTCGGATCGAGTGTGCAATCGCCGTCTTGAACTCGCCAGCAAGGCCGAGATCAGTGGCAAAGGCCTCGGCAAACTTCTCGGCGGCCATAGGGTCCGTCTCGTTGGCGTCCCACTCGAATTGATCGACCAGATTCATCGCACCCACCGTGATGTCGAGCTTGATCATCATGCGCAGCTCTTCAGCCGGGGTCGTGTCGACGATCTCGGGAGGTTCCGATCGCGCATCGTCCTCTTCGCTGCTGTTGTCCTCCACGTGCATAGCGACGTCAGCGTCAGTGCCGTCGGCTCCTGCTTCGGTCGCAGCCGCAGATGGCTTGACACCAAAGGGCACGCAGTCGACCTTGCTTCGCCACTTGGACCACCAAAGGAGATCGTCATCCTCCAGCGAGCCCTTGCCTTCCTTCGTGTCGAGGCCGAAATCGAACGTGGGCTTGGCCTTGAAGGCGCTGGTGGTCTGGTGATCAAGGATCTGCGTGTTGATCTGTTCCTTGATTTGTGGAACAAACACGGACGCCGGCAGTCCGATGTCCTCGCAAATCGACACGGCAAACGCTTCGACGTTGATGTGAGAGTCTTGCGCGTTCCAGGTGAACGTGTCCCGTAGCCTCCAGTGCTCGTGATCAATCTCGAGTCTGATCGGGACCAGATCTTCGCCCTGTTGCGAGACCATCTCCATGAGCGAGCGCTTGAGTGGAATGTGAGGTCGGTGTCCGCGGTGGCCCTGGTCGAGCTCCGCTCGTTTTTGGTTGGGGAAGAGCACGCCGAAGGGTCGGAACGCGTCGCGCGCCAAACCGGAGGTGTCTTCCTCTTCAGGACGCTCCCACCATGCCACCGGTTTCGGCCTGGTGATGCTGCCATCCGTTGCCTTCCTGCGCGGTGGTCTGACCCTGTCGATGCGATCCTTGAGCGACCTTTCCATGTCGTGCTGCTGCTGTCGGAAGAGCTTCTCGTATTCCAGATCACGCTTCATGATGCCAGCCAGCTCGGTCTCTTGATCCGTGGTGAGCGGCGTCCACACTGGCTCGTCCGTCTTGTTGGCCTCGGAGTCGGGCCCGTCGTCTTTGGCATCGGCTGCTTGTTGAGGCCGCATAGCATCGTCGAGCTTGGTGACACGGGTATTGAAATGCGTAATGGGTGTGCCAACCGCCGACTCTTTGGGCGCAGGTCCACCCAGCAGCATTGGCATGTCGGCCAAGTTTGAGGGCACAGTGTGGGCGAAAGCGGGAGTACTGCCGGCCAGCGTGGTAGGCTTGCCAGTGGCAACAGTGGCGTCCGCTGCCGCGTCTTGAGCAGCGGGTGCTTCGCTCGTCGTCGGAACGCCAGGCTGCGCCACAACACCGGGCACGGCTGGAGCAACGGAAAGACCTGCTGCGCCGACTTGAGAAACCTTGCGCCCCTTAAGGGTGGGTGCGACACCGCCAAAGCTGCCAATGAGCTGCGCCTGCGCCGACGGCTGCCCGGCCGCGGCACTTGCTGCAGCCATCATCATGGGATCCGGCGTCGAAGCTGCGATACCTTCCATGCCGGGAGGAGCAGAGCCAGCGATTGGAGGTCTCCTATGGTCTGGCGTAGCGGCAAGGGATGGATCTTGCGCCATCGAGGGACGTCGCCCTTGCTGCTTCAGCATGGGAGGCGTCGCGTCTGGGCCCATTTGAGCTCCACTGGGAGGTCCAAAGCCTGGGGGCAGTTGACCACCCGGTCCTTGTACCATGCCAGGCGGCATCGCCATACCAGGCTGCATCCCTGGAGGGAGTTGCCCTGGAGCAGGAGGGGGTGCCATCAGACCTTGCGGCCCCCCTTGCTGGAATCCGGGCGGCACAGGTCCGCCGCGAGAGTCTGGACGACCAGATGCGCTCAAAGCGAGACTTGGCTGGCGTGGTCGCGGCTTGTTGGCCATGCCTGGGCTGGAAGTGGCTCCGACCGGACCCATGGGCGAAGGCGCACGCATGCTCGAGGGAGAGGCGTGTTGACCCGCTGGTGTGCTTGGACGCTGTCCGTGTGGATGACCGAGCTGAGGTGCAACGAGAGGGGCCTGCTGTTGGTGCATTTGGTGTTGCTGCTGCATCTGCTGTTGCTGCTGTTGCATCGCGAGCATCATTTGCTGTTGCTGCTGCTGCTGAGGCGTCAATGGCGGAGCGCCGAACCCAGGTTGCTGCTGTGATTGCTGCTGTTGCTGTTGGGGAGGCTGAGGCTGCATGGCACCTAACGAAGGCTGTCGCTGAGGTTGCTGCTGCTGTTGCTGACCTGGCACGTTCGGAGCCGAGGGACCGCCTGGTTGCCCGCCTTGTTGGGGAATGAGACCAATTCCACGTGCTTCGTTGATGGTAAGCACCATGCCGCCGTTTGGCATCATCGACGGGTGAGAACCGCCGGGCAAACTTGAAGCTTTGAGGAAGAGATAGCCCATTTGCATGAGCGTGTGCACTGGGGTGAGACCGGAGCCTTCCTGCGCTTTGGCGAGGGCGAGCGCTCTTTGCAAGACAGCGGACTGCTGCTGCGGGTTCAGACTCGGCATCCAATTGGGTGGGACCACCTGCTGTTGCGGTGCTTGACCCGGTTGACCTGGCTGTCCCTGCTGTCCCGGCATCACCATCTGCGGTGGCATCTGCGGTGGCATCTGCTGTGGCTGCTGCTGTGGCTGCTGCTGCTGTTGCTGCGGCATGCTTTGCATCCCAGGGGGCAGGGTGTGCATCTGCGCTGGTGTACCTTGGCCCCCAACTGAGAGACTTGGCGACCGTGTGTGACTCCGCGAGCGTTCGAAAGCGCTGCCAGGGAGGGAAGCACCCTGGATGCCAGCTATTGACGAAGCGCTAGGAGATGGCTGCATGCTTTGGGTCCCAGAGGCGTTCGCGGCCTGCATGACCGGGGTCTGGTTCGGCGCTTGCTGCGACTTGGCAGTGGTCTTCTTTTCAGACTTCTTTCGCGGCGCCTTGGGCTTAGTCGCGGTCGTGGGAGTGGAAGGCACGGGGCCGTTGCCAGCGTTGAGCTGCTGCTGTTGAGTCTGAGGGGTGCCAGGCTGCTGATGCGAAGAGGCAGGAGAGGACTGAGCTGCCTGCATCGCATTCTGGTTGCTGGCCTGCAGATACGCTGGGAGACCGTTTGGTGGCTGGCCTTGTGGAAGCGCAGAGGTCTGTCTGATCGGCGAAGTGCCAGCAGCAGGAGTGCCCCCGGGGAACATATTGGGCTGCTGCTGCTGCTGCTGCTGCTGCTGCTGCTGTTGCTGATTCGACATGCCCCCCATCAACGCAGCGGGATCCATCATGCCGCCCATGTTTCCATTTTGACCCTGCTGAAACATACCAGGGAATTGGCCCTGTTGTGTCGAGCCGCCGGCCTGATTCTGTTGCTGTTGTTGTTGTTGCTGTTGCATCATGAGCTGATTGAAAGCGCCGGGAGGGAAGGCTCCCGGGTTGAGCTGACCGAGCGCCTGCATCGCTTGCATAGCCTGCATAGGGTTCTGCTGGAACATGGCCATCATCTGTGGATTCATCAAAGCGGCGGGGTTGAACTGACCATTTCCGAACTGCTGCTGCTGAGGTTGCTGCTGCTGCTGTTGCGGAGGTTGCTGCTGCTGTTGTCCCATCTGGCCAAAGTTGTTGAACATACCACCTCCGCCGTTCTGCAGCTGAGCGAGCAAGTTCTGTTGCATCTGCTGTTGCTGCTGCGGCTGCTGCTGCTGTTGTTGCTGTGGAGGCCACCGTGACGCTTGGCCGCTCTGTTGCTGCTGTGGTGTGCCTTGACGCTGTTGCTGCTGCTGCTGTTGCTGGAGCTGTTGTTGCTGTTGCAATAGCATCTGCGGGTTGAAGGAAGCCAAAGGATTGTTGCCGCCGCCAGCTGCAGCTGCACGCTGAAGAGCCTGCATGTTGAAGGCTGCGCCGCCAGGATTGTTCTGGTCGAGTCCCATCATGGCCGGGTTGAACATGCCCGGGTTGAAGCGCGCCTGCTGTGGTGTGCTGGGTTGCGATGGTTGCTGTTGCTGTTGCTGTTGCTGCTGTTGTTGAGCCTGTTGTTGCTGTTGAAGTAGCGCGGCAGCCAGCTGTGGGTTGTTCTGCAAGGTGCTGAGGTCGATGCCACCGAACATGGCAGGGTTGATGCCGCCCATGTTGTTGGTGTCCATGCCGCTGCCACCGCCACCTGCATTAGGCTGCGGTTGCTGCTGGCCGAACATGCCGGCAAAGTTGTTGCCGAACATGTTGGGATCCATGACGCGCCGGAGAGCGAGAAAGCCGAGTCAGCGCGCGTTCGCTGATCGACGATGATGCTCTACTTTCGAATCAGGGGGATGCCGATGTCTCGATGGACAAGCTGCTAGTCTCTCGCTGCAGGAGAACAAGGATGCGACGCGAGTCAGAACGTCACGTCGAGCACAGAATCGTTGTAGCCTTGATGAGGTCGAGACGCGCTGAGGCCTTGTCAAGCGACGATCCGATAGCGCGAGAGGGTATCAGTAGCCTAGAAGAGGAGATTGGCTTGATGGCAAGGCATGGGTGGACTCCGAGATCGAGTTTGAGCGAGTCGCGTCCTCGGCTTTGCGAAAGATGACGAAGGATTCGTCCGGCGATACGTGCGACCGATACGTGTGGATGCAAAGGTCGAACCGTCGCAGCTGGTAATCCGTAGCGTGGTGATGGGATCGACTTCTGAGGTAGCTGCGATGATGTTGGTCTACTGGAACGTGGCTGCGGCCGTGGGGAGTTGCGCGCGAATGCGGCGATGTTGTCGAATGCTGGTCGGGCGTCGTGATCGAAGAGCGCAGTCAATTGAGGGAACCAAGGAAGCAATCGCGGAAAGAGAAGAGCGAGAAAAGAAGATGATGACGCGAGTGGGTGAAAGCGAGAAGGTGGTGGTCGAGATGGGGAAGGATCGACGGATGTCACCCAGATGGCAAGAAGGCCGAGCGAGCTAACCAACCACGCTCAGAAGCGTTGGAGACGCGATTTAAAGAGGCAGCAGTAGCAGCACCAGACAGGCGATGAGCCACGATTCCTGAGCCCGATTCGACTTCTGATGGCCTGACTGAGCCTGCTTGACCAACGATGAATCCGGCAGCAGATGGCGACGTCCCTTTTCCATCCGAATTTCCGTCCATTTTCGGCCTCCATTTCAGTCTTTGCGGCAGCAGCTCAGTCTCACAGCTCGTGTATGAGCCTGAAAATCAGAGCCTGTACGCGTCCCTGCTCAGCCCTGCCTTGCAGTCAAAGTGAGGAGCTGCTTTCGGCATCCGCTGCTTCCTGCAGGCGGCTACATCGGTACGCATTCCACTCAGGCGCTCAATCTTCTTGCTGGACCCTGAGCTGGCCGGTGCACATACATATCTGTGGACAGGACGCTTCCTTTGCCGTCTGAGCGATCATCCTTGAGCAGCGATTTGACAAAGTACCCATTGCTGTTGCCGGTGTACACAAATGGAATCACCACCTGCTGCCACCTCCAGCAGCCGCTCCACTGCCCCGATAGATGTGATCGATCAAGTCCTTGACCTTGGCTCCCCCACCAGCGGTCGTAGTCGGGGTCTCTGACTTGGCGAGCCCGTTGCCGTATCCTTGCAACTGCGACGAGGCAACAGGTGCATCTCCGCTTCTCAAGCCATCTTCACCACGATGGATGGATGCTGTGCTCGCATGCGCTGCCGGATCCCAATCCGGATGGTTCGCCCTGAACCCGAGGATGCTCTGCTCCATCTTTCCCTCCCGCATCCCGTTCCGCAGTGCTCGATCCTTCCTCCTTCCGCCGCTCTTCCCCGTCTGATGGATCCCCCTCGCTGCTGCTCCGCCCATCGTACTCGCCGTTGGCTGTCTGGCAAAGTCGAACACCGCAAACGAACACACGTGTCCAAGCCCGTCAATGTGGATGGTGTACTTGCGCAAGAAGTCGATCAAATCCGGCGCGCATGAGGGCAGCGAGAGCCACAACACAAAAGGTGTCGTCACCACGCTCAGCAGCTCCTGGAAGAAGATGTAGATCTTGAGCGTGTACAGCTGCCCGAAGGCCTGATGCACCTGAGCCGAATGGAAGCGCCCCTTCCAGTCTTCGGGCAAGTAGTGCGTGTGTTGGATCACCTCTCGAAGCATCGCTTCTGGTTCGAAGACCAGATGCTCGTCTGGTATCATCCCTCGTGATGCCGCAAGGATCGCACCGAACACTCCAATGTAGAAGAGCACATTGCGCTGCGGGGTGATGTTGAAGTGAACGAAGAGATCCGGATCGATCACCGAGGCCAGGATGAGCACTGCTGTGAAGGAGCCGGCGACGAACGCTACGAAGCGTGCTACGATCGCCGTCTTCTCCTTTGGGAATTGGTCGATGTACTTGGACGCAGGCGCGTACGATGTATGGCATCGCCTTCGGAAGAGATGCGGCAGCTCGTTGAACTCGCGGAACTTCCATCGTGCGTATTGCGTGTACTGCCGTGAACCCAAATTGGAAGGGTCTTTGTGGTACTCTTCAAAATAGCGGAAGAAGGAGTACACCAGCAGGTACAGCACGATGAAGGGCGCAAAGATGGCATTGACCACTGCCATGAAAAGGAATCGTCGTCGCAGTCCTTCGATCAGGTCTGCGCGGTATCGCTCCGAGAGGAATTGATGTCGCACCTGTCCATTCGAGTCGAAAAGGAAGCCAAGCAGGCAGAAGTTGAGATTCCACTCCAGGCTCCGCGTCAATGCCGGACTCCTGTTGCGAAGGCCGGGCACGGAGAGGTCGAGGATGTTTTCGTTGAAAAGGGCGATGAGATAGTTCTCCTGTCGCATGAGTCGATTGGCGACGTCGTGTGCGTCCAGCCTTTGCTGTTGAGAAGGTCGTAACGCAGACGCGCGATCACCCAGCTCGATCTCGTCGGCGGAGCTGAGTGAGGTGTTCGGATGCTGTTCGCGCAGAGCTGAGATGCGGTTCACCACTTCATGCCATGGGATCGACTGCACATCAGCATCAGGAATGCCTAGAAGTTGCTCGTAGAAGCGGTGCATGGCTCGGAGTCTCGATAGTCCGAGCACAAACTGCACCACCTGCCATCCGACTGCTGCAAGCAAGAGGACAACGATGAATGTGGCGAAAGGCGAGAAGCCTGCGACGCAGTGTCCCACAATGACATCGCTTAATTGTCCGTCATGACGGATGGCAGAGTAGTCGATGCATCCGAACAAGAACGTGGAGAAGGAGATGACAAAGGCCACCGTGAGCAGATTGAGCGAGCGCGATAGGGCAATGCAGATGGCGCCACGACCGACATAGTAGGCGTAGACTTCTTGAAGGAAGGAATCGAGGTTATCGACGTTGGCCCACATCCAGAGGGCTTTCTGCTTTGCACTGAGACCACCGACGGCGGAAGCCCGTGAGCGAGGGTCTGACGGGTTGGTTTTCTGCTTGCGTGACCTGCTTGACCCGCGAGATGTCGATGTGGTGGAGCGTCGAGAGTCGCCAGCTATGAGACCGAGCTCTTCATCAGAGAGAAGATCTTCGGGATCTTGTTCGCCTTCATCGTCGCCGCCGTCGTCGTGATCTCGGATGGGAGCATGGGAGCGATGGCTGCCGGTACCATTGGCGTTGTGCGGATGACTGCCATGGGTCGGGTGCTGGCTGCTTGATGCTCCAGCCAAAGAAGCTACGCTGGGCTGGATACTTTCATGATACGACTCTTCGCGAATGTCATCCTGACGAGGACGGATGGTACTTCGATACAAGCTGGTGGATGGATGGACGATGCGTGATTGCTCGAATATGGATGCCTTGAGGCTGCTCGTTGAGGGTGGTGGTAGTGGCTGTTCGGGGCGATCTGGATCTGCAAAGGGCGAGTCACGATCCATCCTGGCTCATTTTGCGTGGAGTCAGAGGCAGTCTCTGTGAATCGATGGTGGAGAGAGTGAGCGTAGCAAGCGGATACGGACAGATGATGGTCGAGTGTGTCGGTGTTGGACCCTTGATAACGAGTTGGCTGAGCGTGAAATCTGTCGCGCATTTGGCTGCATCTGGTCAACGTCGCCGCCTGCAACCGCACATTTTCTGCTGCACCGCTTCAAGCCTCCACTCTCAACGCTCAGACCCCGCATCAACCGCTTTTTCTAGCCACCGCTTCTTTCACACATTCCTCGATCTGACACTCTTGAGAATTGGGCATCACCACGTGATCTACGCTTTGAATTTTTTGCGATTCTGACTGCGGACCTGCTGAGAAGAAGCCTGTCAGTGAGGATAAAGATGCACCTCGAACCGCGAAACCTTCCTTTCTTCTCTTCCTCGTGCAGCAAACTTCTGACCGCCTAGTGTTGCTCCCTCGGCCTGAAGTGTGTCCTTTCCGGGACATGCTTCTTCGCTTTTCCATGGCCAAGAGGTGAGCGTCAATGGTGGTCTAGATCAACTCGCGACTCCAGGGGGCTCGTTCTATACCATGTTTGCTGAGCCCTCGCACCGCTTTTGTCCAGTCGCATCTCGGGAGCGTTTCTTAGCAGGGACCGCTTTCGAGGACTGGGTAGGTCCGCGATCCAACGTCTTAGCACCCATGCTCCCTCTTGCTCCCCCTTTTACGAGGAAGGGCGAGGGAGTGGGTCGGTGGTTGGTACATTTCCCTTTTCTCTCGACCTCAATCTCAGCACGCCCACTCTTGTACATTCAGCACACAGCAATCGCAAACGTCAGTCGATATCAGCCTTCTGCAGTTTCAACACTATCATACAAATCAGAGGTGACGTTCAGGGACAGCCAGTGGAAGTCAGGGCTCGGTAGCTCATACATAGGTCTCGCTCAGACGCTTGGCGAGGTAGTCTTTGGTCACTGATGGGAGAATACGGTGAGGAAAGAATCAAGTCTACGGTCAGCTCGCATGCTTCTCTGGAATGCAACGCCATGATCAATGATACTCACAGATGCGCTCGTACTTGGGGCCATCCGTAGAGTCGAAGCTGGGCAGCGCTTCGATGAGCTGATTCTCGTTAGGGTTGCAAAAGAAGGCGATCGAGTATCGTGTTGGTGTGTATTCCGCTTTGGCATCCACAGCCTGAGGAGCCTTGACGCGGTGCAATGTCGAGCGCAGCTGATCGTTGGACCATCGAGCCAAGAGGTCGCCGACATTGACGACGATGGTCCCTGGGATTGGGTCCGCGGAGTGGTAGACACCCGTGTGCGGATTCTTGGCCTCCAACCCACCCACGCTGTCCTGGAACAGCAACGTGATGGAGCCGTAGTCGCTGTGCTCGCCCGCCCTCGCCGAGCCTTCCACCTTGAGCTTGTCCGTCTTGACACTGGGGTAGTGGAGCAGACGCAGCGTGTGCCACTCCTCGTTGCACTTGTCGGCAAAGAATTGAGCATTCAGTCCGAGACCAATGGCGATGGACGACATGACCTTCATGTGGAGCTCGTGAGCAGCCGTCTGGAAGGCGCGCATCGTCTCCTTGAAGTGCGGCACATCGCCTTCTGCTGGCCACTCGTTCTTCCACACTGGGTCGTGATCGTTGCCGATCTCGAGCGACTCCTTGTAGTCGGGTGTCTGTTCACGAAGTGCCGCAATCTCTTCTGCTGAAGTGGCGTTTGTAACGCGCTCTCGTCCCTCAGCGACGTAGCCTCGGTTGGCACGGGGATCCTTCCATGCCAGCTCATCCTTCTTGTTGATCGGCAACTCGAAGAACTCAGCTGATTTAGCGAAGGTCGAGTCGATCTGCTGGGCAGAGATGCCATGGTTGCTGAGGTAGGCGAACCCCGATGATTTGAAGGCTAGGGTGAGCTCGTGTGATGTCCTCGCTCGGTCTGCGTCGGTGGCGTCGGGTCGAACAAAGGCGGAAAAGTCGATCACTGGAATCACAAAGTGGGGCGTAGTGGTCTGTGTTGCCAAGGAGCGCTTCGAAAGGGCAGGCTGAAGGGATGGCGAGGCTCGACTGGCTACGTTCGGCCTCGCTACAGCTGCCAAGGGCGCTGCGCGAGTTTGGTATGCTCGGACCGGCAGTGTCGACCTCGAGGCCGACGCTGAGGTCGATGCGATGCTGGTACGGACCGCCGGGCGGAGAAGAGGCGTGAGGCTGCGGATCATTGTTGACTATGGTGCGAGATGATGGTCGGCAAGTTGCACGAGAGCATGGGGAGGACCCTTTCTGGGGATCAAGAAGCGCATTTATCACTCACGCGACTGTGCCCCATCGACCCCGCGTCTTTCGGGCAGACGGAAAAGCTCTCTGCTCACTCGTCTCGCTCCTTCTCAGTGTCAGAAAACGTCGCCCAGAATGCCGAGCATCCTTCTTGTCCTGCATGGCCCATCGTAGTGCCACCTCAGCAGCAACGCAAGAGAGCCATCCAAGACTCGCTCATGACCGGCCGATTAGGGTTTGTCGTTGCCGAGTGTTGGAGTTGTGATTTTAGGGTTTTGCCTTTTTCATTATCACTTTTCTGTGCGATAAGAAAAAAGAGCGTTCCGAGCTTCCGTTGAGGCGCACGGAGCAACCAACCTCGAGCTTCTTCCTTCTGGCCAATGATGCCCTCAAGCACGAGACATGGCTTGGCTAGGAACAGTCATCATCGAAGACCAGCATGTTTAGGATAGCACAGGCAAGCACCATGTCTCTGAAGAGCGGGGTCTGCCGTCCGCTGATGAGTTCAGCTCCACGGACGGCTCGCACAGCCTCGAGGATAGCACGCTTCTCCTCGTCAGCCTCGAGCTCTCGAGATGCACACCCATGGATCAGCGGCCGCTTCGATCAAGAGGCTTCGATATCTTACGCAGCAAAGCTCGCCATCACTGATCCCGCTAGAGCAAGCCAGATCGGCTCAATAGCCATTCCAACGAGCAGCCAAGTCCAAAAGGCACTCGATCACGCCAACTCGGTCTTTGCGTCAGGTCACGGCGAATGGTCCTCTCCCGACTCGGTCCACTTTCGATCCGAGTGTCTTTATCGTCTGGCACAGATCTTACGGCAGCGGGCTCCAGAGCTTGCCATGCTCGAAAGCCAGCAGACGGGTCGCTGCATCCGAGAGTTCCGTGCGCAGCTCGCAAGGCTCTACGAATGGTTCGAATACTACTCGGCCCTTATCCGTGTTGGAGAGGGGAGCACGCTGCCATTACGCGGTCAGCTGCTGGGATACAAAGCACGACGTCCGCTTGGTGTCGTACTGCAGATCACGCCCTTCAACCATCCACTGCTGATTGCGGTCAAGAAGCTTGCCGCAGCGCTAGCGGCGGGCAACAGCGTCATTGTCAAGCCCAGTGAAGTGGCTCCTCTCACCGTGCTCGAGCTCGGTCCCATGACACAAGAGGCAGGCATCCCAGACGGCGTGGTTCAGATCCTACCCGGTGCGGCTGAGACAGCAAAGCAGCTGGTCGAGTCGCCATACATTCGCAAGATCGATTTCACGGGCGGAACAAGAGTCGGCACGCTTTTGTCAGAGCAGGCCGGCAAGCGGCTGATCCCCATCACCACCGAGCTTGGGGGCAAAGCGCCACTGATCGTAATGGAAGACTGTCCGGTCGATCTGGCGGTCAACGGTGCGTCCTTCGCTGCATTCGTGGCAAGTGGGCAGACATGCGTCTCAGCGACCAGGATATCGGTTCACGAGAAGATCTTTACGGCATTCCTGGATCGCTTTGCTGAGAGAGCCAACAACATCTCCAGCCGTATGGGCAATCCTCAGAATGCGGACGCGCTGCTCGGCTCGCTAATTAGCGCTGCGCATGCAGACAAGGTCGATGCGATAGTTCAGGGCGTCACGACTCCAAGGAGGAGCTCCGCATCTGTGTGGGAATGCGTTGCTGGCGGGCGGAAGCCGAACGGCGCTTCTTTCGACGGTCACGATCTGGCAGCATCTGGCGCCTTCTACCCGCCCACCATACTGATTCCTGCTGGCACGTCTTCCGACCCTAGCTCTCTATCATCGCCAGCAGAGCAAGCCGTCCGCAGCAGCACCCTCTGGCAGGAAGAAGTCTTCGGACCCGTCGTCTGCGTCGTGCCCTTCCGCGACGATGCACACGCCATTGAGCTGGCCAACGACAGCCGCTTTGGTCTCGGTGCCAGCGTCTGGACGGCCGACCACGCGCGCTTCCATCGGATGGTGCCTCGTATCAAGGCAGGCATCGTCTGGCTCAACACGCATCATCGCAATGACCCTTCGAGCCCGTGGGGCGCCATCGCTCCCACTGGCAACTTTTCAGGAAGTGGCACGGCGAGCCTTGGTGCCAACCCGTCAGGTATTGGCAGAGAGAACGGACTCGAAGCGCTGAATGCATACAGCACAGTGCAGAGCATCACGATCAACTACGCAGACCACGAGACGATGCGCTCTTCAGAGGATTGGTTCGGTCCTGCCGACAAAGGCGCCGCTTCGTCACAGCCACCGGTACGATACGGATGATTTGCAATACACTATAGACCGAACAACCTGACGGCATTCTTGCCAAAAACGCCCATCTTGGCCGACTGCGACCAGGACGGAACATCGCTGATCGCCTCGAGATTCTCTGTGACTGACCTCCACGTCTCGGTCTGATCATCCGTGATGACAGTGCCATCCTCCTTGGTGGGCGGAAAGAACGGGTGGTCTGTACCGAACATCATCCTCTGCACGCCCACCTCGACCATGTCCTGAATCTTGCCCCCTTTTGCGTCCGTGCCCGACCCGTAGCGTTCCGCGCGACCGATGATCCTATCGACCGCCTCGAGTTCCTCTGGCCCATAGGCGACCGCGTCGTAGTAAAGCTTGCCGAGGTAGTAGCGAGGATCGTGTTTGAGGCGATTGCAGACGTGTGGGTCGTGAGCGACACAGCTCGCCAGTCTCGAGGAAAGGATTGGCAAAGCGCCCCCGGAGTGGGCTACCAGCAGCTTAAGGTTTGGGTGACGGTCGAACACGCCTGCGAGGATGAGTCGAGTGGTCGCGGCAGCTGTCTCGAACGGGAAACCTAGGGCGAGGGGGAGGACGTGCCCGTTGTCCTGCGCACCCCATAGACCGTCCGGCTTGGAAGCGTCGGCACCCACGCCGTAGTGTGGGTGGAGGAAGAGGACGAGGCCCAACTCGGCCGCTTTCTCCCACACGGGTTCGAGGGCCGGATCGTCCAACCCCTTGCCAAGACCTCTGGAGCCGAGAATCGCACCGCATAAGCTGGGCGACTGCTTGATCACCTCAAGACTTTTGACAACCTCCTTTGGCTCCACTCCGTCTGCCAAAGGCATGATGCCGAACGCCTTCATCCTCCTTGCCACCTCCACCTCTCCCTTTGCCTCTGCGGAGAACAGCTTCGTAGCATCAGCACAGTACTGTTCGAGATCAGCATTGCACTCGTACGCCGAAGTGACAGCTTGAGGTGCATCCAGAAAGTCCAACCACGGATTGGCGAGCGAGACGATGCTGATATCGATGGCGTGCCGGTTCATGAACGAGGCCTTGTTGCGCACGTCCCAGTACTGCGGTCCAACGGTTCGACCGCCCAACACCTCCTGCGGCAGGATGGCAAGCTTCTCGGATCCATCGGGCGAGTTGGTGTGGATGCGCGGATTGACCGTGCGCGAGCGCAGAAGCGAGACTAGACGCTTGGTGTAAATGTGCGTGTGACAGCTGTTAGAAGGTGGAACGGAAGGGTGTCAGTGGCTCCGCCTCTGGCTGCTGCCTGCAAGCCTGGGAGGACTTACTCGACAAGGATTCTTTTGCTCATCTTGCGTGCCCTTGAATGTATTGGTGATGGTGACAGAGTGATAGATGGCAGCAGAGTTTCGCCAAAGCTGCTCGATTGTCAGGCAGTGTCAATCTTGAGCAAGAAGCGACCAACACTTTCTTCCGAGCAGCCGACAAGGGTCCACAGATAAGCTTGAACATAGACAGAACACACGATATATATATGCACACCCCAGACATGCTGACATGAACGGGCAAGATGGCCGAGTGGTCTAAGGCGTAGCATTAAGGAAGATATTCTGAGTGTTCAGGAAAACCTGCTATCTTCGGGCGTGGGTTCGAATCCCACTCTTGTCACCATTCTTTTTTTTTGCTTTTGCTGTTCGTACAGTACAGCAACTGTTTAGTCTTTTGAGTCTCTTCCTAGAAGACCTTCTTTTTGAGTTATTTCCGTGAGCAAGGAGGAACAGTGGCAGGATAGTGGCCGGATGTCGTGTGAGATGAACGGGAAGAGCGAGCTTACACGCGTGGTTGCCGAGGTGCGACAGTTGAGCTTCGCCGCCTTGCCCCGCTTTTCCATCCTGCGGAAGCCTCGAGTGCGGGATCTATTTGGCCGAAAGCGCTCAGACCGCGTTTTGGAAGAACTCAGTCGCGGTTACCACCCAAGTCTCCCCTCTCTCCTCCCTTTCTTCTGCTACCATTACCTTCACCTCGCCCACGGTCGTCCTCAAGAGATGCCGTCCAAACGCAAGGGCAATACGCCCAAGAAGCAGGCAGCCCCCGCTCGAGCTCCAGCTGCTGCTGCTGCTGCTGCTCCAGCTCCGGCTGCTGGCTCCACCGGTATCACCCTTCCACCAGCTACTTCGTCCAACGGAAGACCCCTCGCGGCAGCACAGGCGCCCATAGCTGAGCAGTATCGTGCTTACGCTGATGCTAAACGTGCTCGTCAGATCGACCCCGAGAACTACACCCGCACGCCCAAGTCGGGCCTTCTCGTGCTCATCCTCTTAGGCCTCTTCTCCTTCTTCGGCTCGGTGTCGCTCTATCTCCACTACAAGCTGCCTACTCCGCGTGGCCCGACCACCATCATCGCATCCGGTGTCACTCCTGCTGATGCCGCTCCCTACCACCCTCCTGTGCCCGGGGTTGTGCCTGCCAACAAGGTCAGCGAGTCCAACAACTTTCACGAGCTCTTCTCCGAGGGCAATGCCGTCGGTGTGATGCAGTACCTCTCCGTCGACATCGGCTACCGAATCGTAGGCACCAAGGAGCATGTCGAAGCCGAGGACTGGCTCGAGGACATTCTGCGTCGATATGAAGGCTATCACAACACTGGCACCCCCGAGCTGCCTGGCCGCACCCAGGTAGAGGTCTTCAAGCAGATCGGCGACGGTGCACATCGTTTCGACTTCATGTCCAACGTCGTCTGGAAGCGATACTACTCCATGTCCAACCTTGTTGTGCGCATCTCGGACGGTACGGACGAAAGCAAGGCCAATAGTCTGCTGCTTAACGCCCACCTCGACAGCACGCTGCCCAGTCCCGGTGGAGCCGATGACGGTGTTGGTGTCGCTATCCTCCTCGAAGCTCTTCGCACGCTTACTCTTCCCAACACGGGACGCAAGCTCTACAACTCGGTCGTACTGCTCTTCAATGACGGCGAAGAATCGCTTCAGGATGCCAGCCACCTGTACATCACGCAGCACAACCAGACCAATGCGGGTGTCAAAGCGGTCGTCAACCTCGAGGCCTGCGGTACCAGCGGTCCTGAACTGCTCTTCCAAGCCACAAGCAAAGAGATGATCGAGGCGTACTCTCACGTTCCTCACCCCTTCGGCACCGTGCTTGCCAACGACGTCTTCTCGACTGGCCTCATCCTGTCCGATACTGATTTCCGTCAGTTTGTCGAATACGGCAACGACCTCAGCGGTCTCGACATGGCGCTCGTCGGCAATTCGTACTACTACCACACACGCAGAGACACTCCGACCTATCTCGAGCCTGGTGCCACCCAACACTTTGGTGAGAACACGCTGGCCATCATCGAGCACCTCTGCCTCAAGAACGCCAGCTCCAACTCGCTCCGCTCCATCGAGCCTCACCAGTCGCGACACACGCTGCCCGTCTATTTTTCGATTGCCGGTCGATACTTTGTGCTTCTGCAGAACAAGGCGTTCAAGAGCATCGTCATGGGTCTTTCCGCCTTCATCAACTTCCAGCTCTCCTCGGTGGTTCGCTCTGAGTCAGCCATCGGTGCGCTCAACCTCACCATTCTCAGTGCCGTCTCTGCAATCCTGTCCATGATCGGTGCGGCACTCAGTGCCAACATCGTCGCTGTCATCATGACCAAGGTGCTGGGCAAGGGCATGTCGTGGTATTCGCACGAATTCTTCCCCATCGTGCTGTACGGACCTCCTGCCTTAGCTGGCATTCTGACCGTGCAGCTGATCACGTCGAAGCTGGTCAAGCCGCACAAGCGACCTTACCTCGAGCGATCGAGTCTCTCCGGTCTCGGCATCTTCTTCAACCTCGGCCTGCTCGGTATGAACGCCTTCGGCATCGGTAGCGCCTACCTCATGGCTCTCGCCTCGTTCACGTTTACCATCGTCACGACGCTCAACGATTTCGTGATTATCGGTATCGGGGCGATCGAAGAGAAGCTCGTTGCACCGGACAACCGGGTCTCGGCGTGGGTGTACCCGGTGATGACGATCATCCCCGGCACGATCGGTGTGGAGGGCATGGTGAGCTTCTTGGACCTCTTCGTCCCGCTTACGGGTAGGATGGGCGAGATCTCCCCTGCCGATCACATCATTGCGAGCATCGTAGCTGTGCTCGCGTTCCTCTGTTTGCCTATCGTCATCCCCCTCTCTCACCGATACACGAGCGAGAACCTCCAACGCACCATCGTTGGCTTGCTCGGTCTCACCGCTGCCATCATGGCCGTGTTTGCCAGTCCCGGCTGGAAGCCGTTCGACGAAGCCCACCCCAAGCGTCTCTTCGTGCACCAGGTCGAGAACATCACTTCGAACGAATGGTTCATGAACGTTGGCGCGGCGGATCCTGCACCGGGCTTCCGGGCGCTGGCCAACGAGTTGCAGTCGGATCTCGGCATCCCTTCCCAAAGCCACGCAGCGTTGATGGAGATGAACGACTACAATTCCGACTTTGACATTCTCTACCCGGTCTCGGCCTTTTTGACGCCGTACAAGTTTCAGCTTCCCACGCCTGCCTCCTATCGCACCAGGTACGCCGCCCCTGCCCCCGAGAGCAACCACTTTACGGTCAAGGCGGTGAACGAGGTGCTCGATGTCGAGGCTGGAACGAGATCTTTGACGCTCGAGATGACCCACCCGGGTGTAATCTGGAGTGTCGTCGCGTTTGATGCCGAGATTCTTTCGTGGAACCTTCCCTCCGCCCCTCCGGCGGGATACCAGAGACATCATCTCAAGAGCGTGGCGCGTCACGGCATCTACACGTGGTCTGTCGACCTTACTTTGCGACTCACACCCGAGGCGCTGACCGCTGCCAAAGCGCGAAGCGGTGGAATCACTTCGCTCTTCGCAAAGTCATCCAGCGGCAAGCTCATCAAGTCTTCAGGGCAGGTGGAGAGAGACCCTTCGAGACTGTGGATCGACGCATCGGGTCTCGTAGCAGACGAGATGTATCCTCAGCACAAGCAGAATCGCGGTGCCGAGAGGCCGGCGATGGAGACGTTTATCAAGATGGACGAGCTGATGCAGAAGACGCATCCGGAGATCGATGTGATGATGCTGACGGTGGTGGCGGGCGTGTTCGAGGCGTGAAAGTGGGGGGATTGTGCGATGCTTCTGTCTTTGTCTGCTTGTGCAAACGCTGTCAATAGAAACCTTGTATCTGTGCTGCTGCTGCATGGTATGAGATTGCGCTTGTGTTGGTGAGCGAGGTCCCCCGTCTTAACAGCTTTGGATTTTTGGCACCCTTTTGCCTCTAGGAATTTTTCCTGAAAGCTGCAGGTCCGGTCACCTAAAAAAAAGTTGATCTGCTCCACACTTTCTTCTCAAGCCTTTCAACACCATACCTTCTACCTCACCGCCCACTCCAACGCACTACATACAAGATGGTGCACAAAGATCCCGAGGGCTACATTTCGGACTCGTCCTCCTCCATCGACGATGACAACGACTACGGTGACTGGCGCTCCGACGATGACAACGCGGCTACCACCCTTGCGCTCTTTGCGGATTCCTCCACGTCGAGGCCTTCCTTTGCGTCCCCGCTGGAGGCGCTCGCTCACGCTAAGAGCCAGGGTTGCGATCTTGCCGCGCTCGTTGCACGCCTCGAGCTGGACACACTCCAGGTGATTCGTCTCATCAACCATATTCGTCGGAACAATCTCACGCCCGAGCAGGTCAACGCGATCACCCGGGACAGTGGCGTCCTGTTGGACGATGCGGAGCTCAAGCCGGTCCCCGGCTTCGAGGACGATGGGTTACTGCAGGTGGATTTCGACCTGCTTGCACTTCCCACCTCCAGTGACGCTGCCGGTTCAAGCGAAAAGTCTCGTATCGCCGAGCTCGAGTCGCAACTAGCCACCGCGCGTGCAGCTTTCGAAGAGCTCCGCACGCTCCACGCCACCACCCTCGGTCTCACCCCCTCCGACCTCACCGATTCGTCCACCTCCCAACTCACCGCTCACCAACGCTCCTCCCTCGCCACCTCGGCTGCCCGCACCAAACGCGGAGCGAACGACGCCGAAGACGACATCCTCTACTTTGACAGCTACTCGACCAACGGCATCCACCAAACCATGATCACCGACTCAGCACGCACGTTGAGCTATGCGCAGTTCCTGCTCCATCCGTCTAACTCGCATTTGATTCGGGGGAAGGTGGTGATGGATGTGGGGTGTGGGACGGGCATTTTGTCGCTCTTTGCGGCGAGAGCGGGGGCGAAGCAGGTGATCGCCATTGATGCGTCGGCGATTGTCGAGCGCGCACGGGAGAACGTCGAGGCAAATGGCTTTGGGCACGTTGTCAAGGTTCATCGTGGCAAGCTGGAGGATTTTACCTCCGAACTCGAGGCGTGGGAGGGAAAAGTGGATGTACTGGTGAGCGAATGGATGGGGTATTTCTTGTTGTATGAGAACATGCTCCCCTCGGTGCTGCTCGCTAGGGATCGATATCTGAACCCGGAAACCGGAGTTCTGGCGCCAAACAGGATGACCATGCACCTCGCCGCCTTCTCCTCCTCCAAGTTGATCAACGACAAGCTGCGCTTTTGGGACGACGTCCACGGGTTCAACATGACCAGCATGACCACGGGGTTGTTGGACGAGGCCTTCGTCGATGTGTTGGACAAGGACGATGTGGTATCCGACAGCTATGTGTTTGCGGATCTCGATCTGCCGCGGTTGCCAGTGAAGCAACCGGAGCCGGAAAGCTCGTTCGAGCTGACCATCAGCGCAGATGGCTCGGTGCACGGCTTCATTAGTTGGTTCGATACGTTTTTCTTCCCCTCTGCACGGGTCCCCACCGACGCCTCGACGGAGTGTCCCAAATTTTCGCTCGAGGACAAAGACGTGGTGGGATTGGATCTCAAGAAGAACGCCACCACCGCCACCGGGGATGACGAGGGCAA
Source organism: Kalmanozyma brasiliensis GHG001 (assembly GCF_000497045.1). Taxonomy (NCBI): domain Eukaryota; kingdom Fungi; phylum Basidiomycota; class Ustilaginomycetes; order Ustilaginales; genus Kalmanozyma; species Kalmanozyma brasiliensis. Next base: position 218,897 of record NW_015961950.1, on the reverse strand, counting down.
GGGCGAACTGGTCAGCTTCTCCACCTCACCTTACAGCAAAGAGACCCATTGGCAACAGACGCTCTTCGTCCTCAAGGAACCTATCACAGGCGTGCAAAAGGGTGACAAGATCAAAGGTCGCATCGTGGTGCTCCAGGACCAAAAGCATAGCAGACAGCTCGAGGTCGAATTGCACTACCTCCACGTTCCCGCCTCGACCGAGAGGCCAGAGGGGAAAAAGAAGGTCGAGACGCAGCTCGTGCAGGTCTTCATGGTTCGATAGATGTCTCCGCGCAATTCGTTTCAAACAACTTGTCTGTCCGTGTGCGGTGTGTCGAAAGTTGAGAATTGCATCAGAGGCCTTTTTTCAGAGCTCGATCTTGCCCGAACCCAATCCGTGCTTCCAAACATGTTCAAAACTGCCCTTCACCGTCCCCAACACCTCCCTAACACTCTGTGCTCCTTCCTTCTGCACCAACTTCCACGCATACTTGACATTCTGCGTCAACGGATCCGCTCCATCCATGGTCCAATACCACACGGCTTCCCACGTCAAGACCGCCACGACGGCCATGAACACCGTCATGCCGACCAACATGATGAAGAAAAACTTGATCATCTCGTCGCGGTCCTTCTTATCGAGGTCTTTGCGTTCGTCTTCGGTCATGAGGTCGCGCGGGTCGAGGGCTTGGGCTTTGGCCTTTTCGAGTGCCTGTTGTGCGTCCTCGGCGGAAGGGTCTCGACCGTTGAGGTTGGAATGCTTCAGGATGAGCGCGTGGGAACGACGCGATTCGGACCACGAGCGGAGGGCGGAGGCTCGAGCGTCGGTGGGCTTGCCTTCCGATTGCGCGGCGATGAAGCTCGGATAGTAGGTCTCGCACCACTGCTCGATGCGCGCCAGCTCGACGGACCAACGCGTAAAGTTCGGGTCCGCCGGCGAGAGGCGACGGTGGATCTTGCGACTGTATTTGAGGAACGTGTATGCCACATCGCGTGGATTGACCGCGGCGAGGATGAGTCCAACCGCGACACCTTTGCGGATCTTGACGTTCATTTTGAACACATCAGGGTTGTTGAACATCAACTCGATCGTTGCGATCGCCATGACTTGCGGGATGGCGCAAAAGTTGAAGATGGATTGCTCTTTGAGGAGCGCGAGGTAGTCGAGCGCGTTGGTGGCGTGGGACATGGCATCGAGCAGCATCGAAGAGAGCACGTACATGCTGCGTTGACCCACTTCGTTGTCCGCGGGTTGGAACTTGTTGCTGCCCGGCTTGGTTTCGATGATGCCCGAGGCGACGTCGGGTTGCGAGCTGAACTTGGCGTAGCTGTCACCCCAGCACTCCTTGGGCCAGAAGAAGCGGCCCTCTTCGCAGTCCTCGGCGTAGTCTCGGATGATGTTGGTTTTCTGGAGGAACAGACCCATGTGATTCGACAGCTCGAGCTGATGACCCAGCCATGGACGCTCGAGGTTGCTCTCGCTAAAGAGCCTTGACAGACCCTCGCCGACGAGACCAGCGACAAAGTGGCAGTAGAGGTCGAAGTGCTTCCACGTGCTGACGCTGAGCGGCTTGTTGGCGCTCAACTCGATGTAGCTCGCCATGCCGGCACCCATCTTTGCGGTGATGTCCGAGATGACCGTCTTGTATCCCTGGTCGAGCAGCTGGTACTCTGCAATGACCTTGTCGAACTCGACCAGCAGCTGACGGTCCTTCTCCTTGGGTCCGCTCTCCTTGAAGTTCCATCCTGGCTGTTCGAGAAACTTGTAAAAGTCGACGAGCAAGGGGATCTTCTTTTCGGCAGGGATGGTCATGTCGTCTTCGACTGTGTCGAGCGCTCGCAGCACGAGGTAGAAGAGGCAGATGACGCGTGAGAGTTCGCCCTTGAGCTCCTTGATGACGGCGGCGAAGGAGCGAGAGGTGAGGTCGAGGAAGCCCCAGCAATCGCGCATGCGTTCGCGATCCCAACCGGAAGCTTCGGGGTTGGCCTTGATGTCGTTGAGCGGATCGCGCCATACTTTGTATCCGATCATGGCACGCAGCTCGGATGGGTGGGTAATACCCAGTAGCAGGAGGGAAAGTACGCCCATGATTGCGATGGTCGGTACGTGCCAAGTACGGTGGTGATGGCGAAGAGATGGTGAGCGGAAGAAGATGTGTTGGCTTAGCGGCGTGTGAGTGTTCTTTGTTCGAAATTGACCGATTCGAGGAAAAAGCGTGGGGTTGTAGCTGAGCGTGAGTTCTTCCTCTCTCTCCTCGCCAGGCTGATTGGTGGGTGCGCTGTGTTGAGTTGAGTGTCAACCGCGCGTCGCAGGGTTCAGCAGCAAATGTCAGACCACCTCAGCCAGGCAGCGTATATGCCAAAAAGGTGGCGCGACTAGAGTGGATCGGGATGCTCAACCCGATTCCCTCCTCCAGCCTCACTATCACTTGCTCACATCAAAAGATACACAAGAGGTACAAGTGACATGATGCTAGCCTTCATTGCTTGGTCAGATGCTCCCGCAGCCATTCATTTGCCCCCAAACTGCAGTTCCATGCTGCATCAAGACGTTTGACTCCAAAGTCGATCCCGTCGCCATCCTCCGCGTTCCCCGATCCGTCCTCATCCGGTTGGTGCAATGAAAGCGAAGCCAGTCCCAAGTAGGTATGCAACAGATCCGGATGCTCATTAGGAATCTTCGCTATCCCGCCCACCCTGCTCTGAGCCGACAAGACATAGCCTGCATCAGCTACCGCATCGACGAGGTCGTGTTGACCTAGCAGCGAGAGCGCGGCGCCGTTCCAGAACGAGTAGCATACGTCTGGAGGGAGCTTGTTGGGTCTTCCCTGAAAGCCACCGGCCAGCTCTGCTTCCTCTTCGTCCGATACCTCTGCAACGTCTTGTGCTTGTGTTGTCATCGCGGCCTCTTCCGATGGTGCCACTTGACGATGCGCGAGCCATGCCAGGGCTTCTTCTTCCCTCCCCCACCTCGCTGTGGTTTCGTCCTGAGGCAGAAGGTGAAGCGCAGCGATGCAGCAGTACGTCATTCCCGAATGCGCTTCGTGCACGCTACTCGCACCAAATCCACCATCGTACCTCTGACATCCCTCCAGATACTCTCTCGCCTTTCCCACATCGACGTTCCCCCACTCTCCGAGCATCGAACAGATCGTCACGGCACAATACGTGAACCTCGGATCCCGATCCACCACCCCATCCTCTCCTGTCTGCTCTTCCGCTGCAAAACCTCCTCCCCCTCTATCCTGTAGCGCGCCGACGAAGCGCAGCAGTCCGTCTCGATCCAAGCGCGCAAAGTCGTCTTTCAGCACGGCGAGGATGAGCAGCGCCGCATAGGTCATGGCTACGTTTGCGCCTGCGAAGCGAGACGAGGAAGGGCCAGTGCTGGGAGACCCGCGAAACCCGCCCGTGGGAAGTTGCTGGTCGTACACCCACTCGATCAGTTCGGCTTTTTCGTCAAGGGGAATCTTGGAGGTCGAATCGAGGAGGTCCAGGCCGGAAACGGCAAAGTAGCCGAGCGTCATACGTTGGTCGTCCGCCGACGTGTAGGGTTGTGGGAGGAGACGAAGGCAGCGGAGGAGGAAGGAGATGTGCTTTTTCGTCTCGAAAGCTGATGTCAGCTGCTGTTGTGGAGTGGGCGACATCTTGAATGCATCCCTGTCCCTGCTGCGATGCTGTGCGTTGGTGAGTGATCCAATAAGGTGAACGGCCGAGGCCAAGAACGCAAGAAGAACGGCGGAAAGTGACACCAACACTCGCGTGTGTGGCACATTCGGAATTCGGGCCTGCCTGGTCGGCCAAAATCTGGGACGAGAAGAAAGGACCCTTTGGTCCTCGTCCTCCTCCTTCTCCTTCTCATCAACATCAACACCACATTCACTGTCCTCTTGACCCACAGACATCGCGGCGATGTCTCGTCAGGGCGCACGCTGGTTCGCGCCGTCCGCCATTCCACCTATCTTGCTGCTCACCGTCGTCACATCATTCGCCTTCAACCACGCGCTCATCACCACGCAGCGCAGACAGGACGTCCGCACTCACCGCATACGTTCCGAGCTACTGCGCGATACGATCGACTACAACTCGCGGCTGCTCTACCAGCTCAATCCGCCTTCGACCTCGAGGACCTGGTTCGGGACGTCTTCCTCGTCGAAGGATGTCGAGGAGAAGGATCCCGAGTGGGTGCAGGAGGAGAGACTGGCCCTGTTGCGACGCTGGAAGGCGCTCGGATCAGATCCTGTCGCACAAGGTCTCCTGCCAAGCGACGGGCCAAGCGCTACAACGGGCTCGATAGAGCAGAGCAGGACAGTGGGTCCAAAGGAAGTCACCTGGTCCGAAATCTTCCTCGGCAATCGAGAGACCCGGTCCAGTCTCGCCGAACGCTTTCGAAAGGTCACAGCGGGCATCAAGGAGTCGTTCGACCAGCTCACACCAACATCAACACCATCAAGTAGAGAGAAGGAGGAACAAACGTCAGCAGCGGAAGAGAAAGAGCTCGCAGAGTTGTCACAGCTTTGGTCGACCGCGTCAAAAGAGTCATAAGCATCGCACACATCGTATACCCCACATCATGGAACTGGAGATCTCGCTTCAAGCATTCCATTGCAGAAAGCGTGCACTAGGCAGCGCGCAAAGCGACCGCCCGCTGAGCCACCGTCGCCGCCTTGACCCCCGCGTCCACATCCAACAGCGTCGCAAACAGCGCCTGACTTCGGTCCTGGTTGAGATAGACGCTGATCAGCACCTTGCCCTGCTGCGCCTGGTCTTTCTGACTGTCCGCCTGCTTGTCCCACACCAGCGCAGTCAACCCCAGGTTGGTCACAGCACCATCATTGAGCCTGATCTTCTTGCTTTCTGCATCCCAGTTGGCGCCTTGCAGCTTCAGTCCGCGGATCGCGAATTTGCCCGCATCCAGCCCTGCTTTGGGGTCGTTGAGCAGCAGCTTGAGTGAAAGATTCTCCAATGACACCTTGGAAGCGTGAGCGACACTTTGTCGTGTCGCCGTCAGGTAGGCGCCGGGAGAGAAGAGCAGGCCGAGGATGACCTCGACCATGTCGTATCCGCCACCGGACGCTCCGCCTACCTCGGCAGCTTCGCGTGTGATGCGCTCTAGCTGCTCGAGACGCGCTCGGAGATCGACGATCCATTCTGGGAGGGTCATGGCTTTCGGCACCGCGTATCGACGCCATGATTGCGGGATGACGGCTTTCGGCAGGTCGGTGAGCAGCGCTCGGTTGTGATTGGTCTGTCGCGAGTTGCCATCGCACACGGCAACCACCTCGAGCAGGTCCTTGCGTACGGTGGAGAGCAGCGATGAGCCTGTGCGGTGCTCTCGCGCCCAAAAGCGGTACAGCGGATCCTGCACTGACCCTGCATCTTTGCCAAAGGAGGATACGGTGCTGGGGAGCAAATCGAGCCACTGCATCGCGTTTGCTCGTAACGCCTTCATCCAGCTTGGCTGCACCGAGGACGAACTTGACGCTGCGGTGGACGAGGCTGTTTCTTTGGCTGCGCTGCTGCTGCTGCCGCCAGTGCTCTGACCAATTGTCTCGTCATCGTCGTCGTCCGCCAACTGCTTCATCCTGACTAGCTTGCTCAGCAGTGCCGTGCCCTGTGCCGCAGCGATCACCTTCTCTGCACTTGGCGGCAAAGCCAGCCATTGCGGTGGTTGCTGTTCCGGCAGCGCCTGCACCCAGCTGACGAACGTCTCTATCTTTGTGCCCTCTGGCGCAACGAGCGGGTCCTTGTCGTCCTTGACGAGCTGGAAGTCGACGTCGTACGCCTGAGCGCAGAACAGCTCGTCGACAAACGAGTCGAGCAAAGTCTGATCCGGATTGTTGTCGATCTTGCCTCCGTAGACGCTCTGCTTGAGGAGAGATCGGATGGCGTCCCAAGGCAGCTGCTGTGGGTCGACATTGGCACGACCTTTTGCCACCTGGGCCACCCATCCCTCAATGATATCCAACGCTGCCTCGGCGTCCGAGTCGTTGAATTCGAATGGCTTCGACCAGCCTAGCGGCGTGTATCGCAATCGCTCCGTCAGCGTGGCGTGGAAGAAAGCCAACAAGAAGTAGAGCCTTGGCGTCTCGGCCGGTCCACGCTGCAGGCGGCCAGGTGCGATGCTCTTGAGGCTGTCAAGCATGCTAGCGCGGATACCCGGTGGTGGCTCGTTCATCAAGATGCGGGAGGCGCGCAGAAAGTTGACGGGGATCGAAGGCGAGGTCTCGCAAGTGAGGAAGAGACGGAAGTTGCGATTCGGGTTAAGACCGTGCATCTTCTTCTCGAGTTGGGACAGCCAGCTGGGTGCCAGGTGGACATTCTTGAGCAGGACCCAGTTGCCTGTGCGTGCGGCCGATGTGATGGCATGATCGGCTAGTGCGAAACCTTCTTGTGATCCCATGGCCACCGGTGTGCATCGCGCACCAACAAGCTTGACGAGGTGGTCGACTCGGTAGCTGGCATCATAGCCTGGCACCGAGCAGAGAGCAACGGGTGTGCTGGCGTCCACCTCTTCAGCGACGATCCGACCGAGCTCATATCCTGGGTCACCAAGAACATCCTGGCCGAAGATGCGTGAAGCGAAAGCAGCCATGGCTTGGACAATGCGGTCGGGACGCAGGCACTTGACGACCAGCATCTTCCGTACCTGGTCCGCCAAGTCTTCGTCCTGCTGCTCGTCTTCAGACCAGAAGACGGGCACTGATGTTTCTGGATTGTTCGAGTTGAGGAAAGCGAGCCACTTGTCGGTGTTGGCTTCCATATGCTCTTCGATCGTGCGGAAGAACGCGAGACGCTTGAAGACCTGAACACGCGCCAGCTGCTCCTCGTCCAGCATCGCCTCGACCTCGCCATCCCCGCGTCGCTGTGTGTTGCTGTCGCCAGCTGCCCCGCTCGTCGACGCTGCAGCTCCCGCGACGTTGCCGCCTTCGAGCAAGAACTCGTATTCGTCGCTGTCGAGCGTGTCGGTGTGCCCCTCCTCGCGTGCTTTGATCTGAGCAAGCAGCATTGCCAGCATGACGTGGTCGTGATGAGCAAGGGCCTTGCTTGTCCTGTGAAAGACAACCAAGAACAGATCGCGCATGAGGATGTCGAGTCTCTGCTTGGGATCTGTGACGCCTTCCAAGTGCGGGTTACGACGTAGCACGTAGTCGAAGATGTCGAGGAAGAAGCGTAACGAGAACTGGTAGAAGTGCGAAATAAGGTGGAGTTGGTCGAGCACAAAGAAGACCGAGCTGCAGGCCTTTGCCAGCGGAACGTATTGTGCTGTGACCTGATCCACCTCTTGCATGATGGCGTCTGTCTCTTCGACCTTGGACGTGACTTCGGCTGCTTCCTTTTTGAGCGTCTCGAGAGTGTCGATGACCTTGTCGTCGTCGAGGATGTTGCCTTCAGACTCGTTGAGGGCGGTCAACAGTGATCGCTCAAGATGGCGGAGTCGGAGACGGAACTCGCCTTGCAACTTCATGAGATCGGTTCGCTTGCGGTCCGTGTCTGGGCGCTCGACTTTGAGCACCTGATCGAGCGACTGGCTCTGCAGACTGCCGCGTGTCATGGTGAAGTTGACAAAGGTGACACGGCTGCAGATGTCCGGCGAGAACTCGACTGATGGGTCGCGAGTGGTGAGGAACATGTTGAAGGAGGGCGAAAAGTCAATGTCTTGGCTGCCTAGACGAATGAGGACTCGACCGCCTGTTCTTCGGAGCTCCTTATTGAGTACGGGGTTGAGGATGGGGTCAAGATATTCGACGTCTTGGATTAGCAGAGGATTGCCAAATCGCAGCGAGCTCTCCAGAGCTTTGAGGAATGCTTCATCGAGGAAGCTGGTGACAGTGAGCTTCTGTACCTTGTACTCGTTGAGCAGAAAGTTGACCGCCTGGCCCGAGGGGTCAATGATGAGCGGATATCGGTTCCAGCGCTTAAGCATGATGGCGTTCTCGGTGCAAAGGGTATCGGCTGGGAGCGACTTGGCCTGCCATTCGAGACGCTCGTCTGCGGTGGAGAGATAGTCGGCAAAGGAGAGCTCTGGCTTGAACTTGATCTCGGCTTGACGGAGATGATCTGACCAGTATTGCCACATGGACTCGCGATATTGCTGGTCAAAGTAGCCTGCGTAGGCGAGCATGGCAGCTGAGAGCAGAGCGTCGCCGATGATGGTGCTCATCTGGTCGTCAAAGGTGCGGCTGCCGGTCTCCCAACGTTGCTTTTCGGAAGACAAGCTGTCGAGAAGCTGCATCGAGCGGGAGACGCGGTTCTGCACGCGCTCCATTTCGGACTTGATGGCTTGCGTCTCGCTGATGAGAGCAGCGTATTCGTCCTTGTAAGTAGCGATGCTGTTCTCGAGCTCTGCGATCATGTTGACGATCTCGCCTGCTTGGAGCTTCGTGTCTTCTGCTTGCTGCTCTAGCGACTGCACCTCGTCACGCAGCGGGCCAACTTTGTCAAGAATCTCGGAGAATCGTACTTGTGCGATGACCCATTTTGCGAGCGGCCCGCAAGCCTGACTGGCACGGTTGATGGTGGCAAAGTCGTAGCCGGGTTTAGAGAGATAGTCGCGGATCATCTTTTCTCGAATCTGGCGCGTCATTTGACGATCCGTGTCAAAGTTGACAATGGAAGCGATGAAGTCGTCTCTGCGGATGATGGCCTGTACCGTCTTCCAGCTTTCGATCTTGTGGCCGAGGATGATGCAAACAGACTCCATGGCATTCTTGACGGGCAGTGGAGGATTGCCCATGGAACGGACTTCGGTGAGATGCTGCTTCTTGATGTTGCTGACGCTAGCCTGAGCATCTTGCACGGCTGGTTCTGCGTCTGCGAGATCTGCCATGACGACCTGCCTCCTTTGACCGATCTCCTGCTCCTGATCTGCGAGAGCCGCCTGGATTTCGATGGAAGCTGCTCGCTTCTGTTCTGCCTCTTGCTGATCCTTGACCATGCTCTGCAGCTTCTGATTCGCCTGAGCGTTCTTAGCTTCGAGTTGTGTGCGCTTGACAGCGAGGCTCTTCTGAAGCTCTTCGACCTGGTCTACGGTGGAACGAAGCTTGTCGAGACCGACGAGCAAGAAGCGTTGCTGATCCTCGAGCTCGTCGCGCTTCTGATTGGAGACCTGGACATAGTATTCGATGAAGCTGAGAAAGTGACGTGGCGATTGGTGATATCTGCGACCTTGGCGTCGACGTAGTCTCTCGGCAAAAGTATATACGGAGAAGTGGATGAAGACGAGGGCTTCGACTACGAGCTGACGATTCGCGCCCAGGTCGAGGGTATTGGTGAGCTCTGCAGCGACGGTGCGGCAGGCGTCGGGTGACCAATCGCCTGGCGCCTTTCTCGCGCCGTCGACATGAACAGCGTCCATAGTGGTGGCGGACGTCTGCGCTGCTGAAGAGAGGTGATGATGAGGGTGAAGAGCTGAGTGCTGATCATCAACGCGTCAATCTGAGTGAGGAAAGTGTTGGTCTGTTCTTTGAGCCAGCTCAGCGCAGTCTTTGGCTCAGCCAGCCAGGCTCAGGCTCACACCTACACGCGCGCTTTCAGAGTCCAACACTCGATGCGAAAATTGTAAAGCTGTTAGACTCGCGATCGCCGATCTAGTATCACGTGTGACTTGAAAGGGCAGGCAAAATCCTCTCTCTCGGCAAATCACTTCTTCTGGCACTGAGAGCGTCACTCTGCTGCTGCGATTCTTCTTCTCTCTGTTAGTGCAGTGTGTAAGGGCGGTGTTGCTCTACTGCTGCTCTGCTCGCTCGCTTGGCGTCAGTCCATTTCATTCTTGACGCAGAGACCACACACCACTTTCCTTCCTCCTCAACCCTCCTTTTGGCTTCTTGCCTTCGCACCTTCGCCGCTCCTTTGCCTCTCCCGCCTCAGGACGTTGAATTGTCTCGACAAGGTGCTACGACTGCCCTTGCCTTCCTCAGATCGAAAGCAACGCTTCGGCAATACGGCTTCTGGGACCACTCCAGCCTCACACAAGCTACTTGGTCCAGTTCGTCACGCATTGACTTGCTGTGCCGACCCATCCCTTACACACCATGTCGGAACCATCAGAGGTCTCCGTTCCCGCCGGTGAGGCTACCACTCAGTGGGCCTACCGCGCCCAGAAATCCATCGGCCTCAACACCGGTTCGCCAACATACACCTCCGTCAATGGCTTCGACCAGGTCACAGGTGCCACTCGCGTCTTCCAATACAGCCCCGATGGTAGCACCTTCGCTGCTGCCATGGATGACTTTACCCGTCTCGTAGACACCTGTGCTGCTTCCACCTCTTCCGTAAAACGCGATCTTCCCGTCCCCAAGGTGGTTGACCTCAAGTTCTCGCCCAAGGGTGGTTTCCTCAGCACATGGGAGCGTCCCGGTAAGCTCGAAGACGGCTCAAATACGCGCAACCTCAAGATCTGGGACACGGAAACAGGAGAAACCGTCGCAGAATTCGAGCGCAAGTCGCAAGAAGGTTGCTTCTTCCAATTCACCGCCGACGAGCAGTACTGCATCAGGCAGGTCTCGACCGAGCTCCAGATCTACGAGCCTCGCCACATCGCCGACAAGGGCGTCATTGGCAGATTGCGGCTCGAGGGCATCACCAGCTTCGAGGTTGGGCCGGGCGACAAGCCCAGCATCGCCGTCTTTTGCGGTGAGAAGAAGGGTGCACCCGCTTCCGTCCGCGTCTACTCGCTCGCCTCCCTCGTCCCTTCCCCTGAGACACCCCCCGCGCCCGTCTCGCAAAAGACCTTCTTCAAAGCGGACAAGATCCAGATCAAGTGGAACCAGGCCGGTTCCGCACTCCTCTTCATGACCTCGACGGATCACGACAAGACGGGCAAGTCCTACTACGGCGAGACCAACCTCTACCTCATGTCCGTTCGCGGCGACTTTGACTGCCGCGTGGCACTCGACAAGGAAGGCCCCATCCACGATTTCGAATGGAACCCCAATTCGAAGGAGTTCATCGTCATCTACGGCTACATGCCTGCCAAAGCGGTGCTCTTCAGCCATCGCGTCAACGTCATCGCCGAACTCGGTACGCAACCGCGCAACTTTGTCGCGTTCAACCCGCAAGGTCGCCTCTTCTGCATCGCCGGCTTCGGCAATCTGTCCGGTACCGTCGACATTTGGGACCGCGAGAACCTGTCCAAGGGCAAAGTGTTCTCCATGGACGCTTCCAACAGTTCCGTATGCCAGTGGTCTCCCGACGGCCACTTCCTCCTGACTGCCACGCTCAGTCCGCGTTTGCGTGTCGAGAACGGCGTCAAGATCTGGCACTGTACGGGTGAGCTGGTGCACGTCGATATGATCGACGAGCTCTACCAAGCCGGATGGCGACCTGGTCTCAATGCTGGTCTGGCTCCTTTCCCCACCTCGATCCCACGTGCGCCTGCCGCCTCGCCCGCCGCCGCGTCCTACCTCGCCACCAAAGCGGCGACCAAGCGTCCCACCGGAACCTACCGTCCCCCCGGCGCGCGCGGTCAAGGTACACCCGACATCTACAAGCGCATCGACGAGGGTGGATCTGGCGCCTCGACTCCGGATCTCGCCCGCTCCGCCTCCCAGAACGGAACCTACCAAGCCCCCGGTTCGGGCAATCGCAAGCGTGCCATCCCCGGCGCACCCGGCGCGCCACGCAACGGCAACGCCACCTCCAACCAAAAGGACGGCAAGAAAAAGCCCGGCAAGAACCAGCAGAATGGCAAACAAGCCGCAGCTGCCGCACCCGAACCCGTGGTGGTCGTCACAGAGGACGTCGCTGCTCTCAGCGTCTCCGGTGCGGCGGAAGTGGGGGGTAACGCGGGCGCTGCGAACCAGGAGAAGAAGGTTCGTAATTTGAACAAGAAGTTGAAGGCGATCGAGGAGTTGAAGTTGCGCCAGGCGGGTGGGGAGAAGTTGGAGGCGATGCAGTTGGCCAAGATCGCAGCGGAGGAGGAAGTTAGGAGGGAGCTGTCGACGTTGGAGTAGCGACCCTTGTTCTGAATGCATGGGACATCTGTGGACTCAGGAAGAGCAATGCTAGAAGACTTTGCGCAGCACACACACACATCACGTCTGTTTGTGGGACAATACTGTATGAAATTTCGAGGTCAAATGTTGAGCTGATGGCTCGTCTATTCGCCGTCGAGCGGGTAGGTGGGCTTTGTGTCGTTCACCTGAATACCGCCACGTCTCTGGAGGCCGTTGTCGGGGTAGGCGTTCTCCCAACCTCCCTCTGCAGTCGGAACGGCGAGCCAGAGTCTGTACAGGTGTCTCCTAGGCGCGGGCGGTGCAGGATCCTTGTACTCCGTCCTAGCATGCAACACATGCACATCGCTCACAAACTGAATGTCTCCCACATCCAACACCATGTGCAGGCTCAACTCCTTCGCGGTGTCCTCCAACACCTGCATAGCCTCCTTCTGCTTGTCGCTCAGTTGCGGGATGAGCCCGGCATCGACGTGGCGCTGGATGGACTTGAGGTAGTAGGGATCGTAGGTGAGGATGAGGCGGTTGGCGGGTTGACCTCGACGGAGGTGGACGATGGGGCGGGTGACCCAGCCGTTCTGGGTGCCGTTAAGGGTCGAAACCTCCCCTTTTCGGTCAAAGTGCCAGATGTTGCTCGCCAGCAATTCGGCCACATCCGGTCGGTTCGCCTGGAGGTGGTTCCACACAGCGTGCGAAGAGACAATGTCCGACTCACCACCCTCAACGGCTTTGTGCAGACAGAGCAAGCCGACAATGCCACCGGAGGAGTCGGTGTGGAAGAACTGACGCGCGTTGGTGCGGTAGATGCGAACCTTGTCGATGGCAGTCGGGTCCTCACCGAGGTCTTTGACGTGACCGAGGATGTGTCCGTATCGGTTCTGCGAGACGACATTGCCGAGGTACGAGCCGAGACCGAGGTAGGCGATAGCGGACAGACGGTTGCCCCATCGCTTGGTGGGGAGGCCTTTGAAGAGGTAGAACCCGTGACCCGTGATCAGGCGCTGGCGCAGCTCCGTGAGGGTGGCGACGAGGTCAGAGGGCAGAGGGAAGGTCGAGCGCTCGATCTCACCCAGCTCGCGACCCGACTCGAGCCACAGCTGAGCAGCAGACTCGAGCTGCGAGATCTGGTGCTCGTTGAAGGTGTGCACCCACTTGGCGGCGTTTTCTGCTCCCTTGTAGGAGGCGGCGTCCCAGACGGTGGGGCCGGTAATCTCCTTGGGCAGCTCAGAGTAGGGCGTCAGCAGCGAAGCGTCGGCATCGTGCTGACCAGAGGTGAGCTCTTGGATCGACGACTTGAGCGAGCGCTGGGCAGCAATCTGGGAGGCCGAGAAGCCACCAGAGCCTCCATCGCCGTCGCCGGACGACTTGTTGGAGAAATGATCCGCGTTGGGAGGCAGAGTGGACAGCATCTTGATGTTGAATCTTGTTCGTTGTGGTTGTGGTGGTGAGGAAGAAAGAGAAGATAATCGTTGGCGATGCGAAGAGGATGCTGTTTGCATCACGAGCACGCAACCTTCGAGAGCCCACATGGCACATCAATTTGATCATCGACACCTCTTCTCAGCAAGCGAAAAGCTTGAATTCAGGAACGGCAAGGCAATAGCGTCATTTGAGGCTTACGGCTATACATCGTCGGACATTGCTACAGAAGAAGAAGAGGCAAGGCGACTTTGTCTGTGCGAAGGCGGCTTGCTGGTGAGTAAGAGCCGAGCTGGATTGCGTGCTTTGACAGGCCGGAGGGGCGAGCGCTCTTGGACATTCTTCCCCGCATGCCTCCGTTCAATTGCCGCTCTTGTTGCCGCCTTCTGACGGCAGATCGCGTGCTTGAAGGGCGTGTTACTAAGCTTGACCAACAAAGCATTTCCTTCTCCTAAGCGATGTCATGAGCTTCGATCACACACTTTCAAAGAAATCGCCTTCTCGGCTGTCAAGATAAGCGCCACCCTTCTCAGCCCTCCCGCCCTTCGTTCTTTCCTACCTTTCGATGCTCGACTTGATCGGCGTGGACCAACCTTGATCTTTCCTGAAGGCCCTACAGGTCACATGAGCGTGGATGATCCTCCGCTTCGAAGCCTGATCGCGAGCATGGAGCTTCGGAGGAAAGGTAAGCATGACCATCGCGCAAAGGCTAATCTTTGAGCGACAAGATGAGCTTAGCCCCTCGCTTAATCTACTGCGGAGTCGTGCCTTATCAGTGCATTGAAGCGTCCCACACTAAAGATGATGTTGCAGCAGGCTTCTAGAAGCGAGCTGTACAAGCCGAGCATGCGGTTCATTGCGATTGCCTTTCTCCTCCATGCACGCGTATACTTCATCTGCAGGTCATCTCGGAGGTCGAGAATTGGGAGCTGAAGCTTGGCTGGGCTTGGCAGCTTGCGCGAGGGACCCGACGAGCTCTGGAAGCAGTCCCGTGCGTCTCAAAGCCAAAGCAAGCTGATCCATTCGAGGACAACCGAGGCATCTCGGACCATTGTCAGCTTGCCCACGGACCAATGATTGTGTATCGAAGACGCTTATCTCTCCATCCCGAGCTTCCTACATGGGCAAGGGTACTAAGCGCCATGTGGCGCTATCCCATGAGCTTGGTACAGCAATCTCGTCCACATCTCTCTTTGTATATATCGTCCGTCTCATCTGCATCATGTCTTCCTTGCATCCCACAAGCGCTGCATCCCTCCGCAGCGACCCCTTTCCTACCCTCCTGCCAAGATGGGCATCCTCAACCGCCGACCCAAGCTGACGCTCACCAAACCGCGACTCCGTCTCTCGCAAGAGACCGCCCTTGACAATCACGATCTCAAACCCGTGCCGCCGGCGCAACGAACATGGACGTCGCTCGACTGGATCGCCTACTGGATCTCTGACCAGTTCGCACCTGCCACCTGGCAGCTGGGCGCATCGATGGCGGCCACCGGCGTCACGGCTCGCGCTGCCATCCCGGCCGTCTTCACCGGCTTTCTCGTCATTGGCTTCGTCATGTGGGCGGCTGGTGTGATCGGTGCCACCTACCACGTTGCTTTTCCCGTCATCAATCGCGCTCCCTGGGGCGTGTATGGCAGCCTGTTGCCCGTGGTAGCGCGGGCGTTCCTGGCGTTGATGTGGTTGAGCATTTTGACGCTGACAGGCGGCAACTTGGTCGAGCAGCTGCTCATCAGTCTTTCACCTCGATTCGCCAACATGTCCAACACTCTACCGGCGGGGGCAAACATTACATCGCGCAGTCTGCTCTGTTTCTTCATCTACTGGCTCGTCCAGACGCCCATCACCATGATCCCCGTGGCCAAGCTCAAGTTTTTCTTCCGCTTCAAGGCGCTCGTGGTCCCACCCGCTTTTGTCGTCATTGGGATCTGGGCGCTGGTCAAGACCGGTGGAGGTGGCGCGTTGGTCAGAGGCCCGGTGACGGCGGGAGCATGGTCCATCGTCGTAGCTATCAACGCTGCAACCACCATCTTCTGCACCATCGCCATCAACATTTCCGACTTTACGCGCTTTTCGCGCTCCTCCAAAGGTACGTGGCACCAGGTGCTGCTGCTGCCGATTACGGGGACGATCCCGTGTGCATGTGGGTTCTTTGCGGCGGACGCAGCGTTGACGCTGTACGGCAAGGCCGCGTGGGATCCCGCCCAGCTGATCTCGCTGTGGGACAGCAGGGCGTTGACGTTCTTCGGTGCTCTGGTGTTCTTGATCGCTACGATCGGGGTGAACATCAGCGCGAATGCGATCAGCTTCGCGACGGATGCTATGTCTATCGCGCCCGCCTTTGTCGACGTTCGGCGTGGATGTGCGATCGCAGCCGTCCTAGCAGTCGCAATCACCCCGTGGAACCTCGTCAATTCCGCACAGGGCTTCTTGAACTTCCTCGGCGCATACGGCTGCTGGTTGGGACCCATCTCAGGCATCTGTCTCGTCGACTACTACCTGTTGCGCCACCAGCGTCTAGACGTGAGACAGCTGTACGTCCATCCACACGGCGCATATAGCTACGGCAAATGGGGTGTCAACCCGCGAGCATACATCGCATTTGCCGTCGCATTCGTACCCAACCTGCCCGGGTTCATCAATGCGATCAACCCAGGTGTCAACCTCGACATCCCGATCTATCGATTCAACTGGTACTTTGGGTTCAGCGTTGGTGCGGTGGTGTACGGCGTGCTGTGCAAGTGGGTGTGGCCGCTGCCGAGCGAGTCGCTGGTCGAGGAGGCGGTCTATCCGGACGACGCGCTCTGGGATGACGAGAGCTCGACAGCGAGCGGCATGGAGAAGAGTGCGGATGTCGAGAAGATGGGCGGTGGTGGAAAGGCAGTAGGCTCGACATCGGAGGGGTCTCTGGACGGGATGGAGGTCGATATCGTCCTTGCCAAGACGGATCAGAAGGAGTAGCCTCCTCAGCTTAGAGTAAATCATTCCCGTTTCCCCTCGTCAGGTCGCTTATGATTATCAATCCCGGCAACAGTCACGCACACCGAAGTGAGAGAAGAACTTGAGCTGCCAATGACGAGAGCACATGACAACGGAACCGCGGTCAAAAGAAGAATCTATGCTACAGTAATGAGAGAGAAAGCTTGGGAAACCGGAAACTTTGAAAAACGAGGGAGGGATCCGGGGCAAACGGACTGGCGTTCATCCAAGGCCCAGCCTTGGTGTTGACGCTGGTCCATTCCCGACCGGACTCGCCATAACCCTCTTTAATACGTTCTAGCGGTCTGGTAGACCTTGACGGAGTTGATGAGCCAGTAGGCCTGGCTGAAATCGACGTCCTTGCTCTGGACGTACGCCTGGCAGGTGGGGTAGCCGGTTCGCTGAGCGCAGCTCTGCGATTGACCTTGGAAGGCGTTGTTCCAGAGGAAGTTGTCTCCAGCCCAATCGCCGCAGATGGTGTTGCTGAACACACTGACGTGGTTGAAGAAGAATTTGGCTGGATCACAGTCCGTGGCGGGCCAGCTACCTTGCGGGGTACCCCAGCCCATCGGGTCGGGCTTGCCAGCAGCAATATCGGCGGGAGCGTTGGCACGGTTGAAGAACCACGACTTGATACCGTAGTCCTTGTCCCAGACCATGGCGTGGATTCCACCGCCCTGGTTGTTGTAGCCTACACCGAAGTCGTTACGGAGGTTTGACTGGACTCCACAGCCCTGGTTCGAGGTTTCTGCCGAAGCGCAGTTGGTCGCCTGGGTGATGTTTTGCAGCTGGTACGAACCGAGCTGGGCGTTGGTGGTCGAGTTGACCTTGCAACCGGGCGTGGTGTGAACCGAGTAGGTGTTCTGCGAGGTGTACGAGATGCCTTCAACGATGTCGATCTCACCACCGTTGGGCCAGCCACCAGCCGGGTTGGTGGGCACAGTCCACCAGGCGGGCCAGACACCACAGCCAACGGGCATGTGAGAGGCATCGAGAATGAAGACACCCGTGGTGAAGGTGTCGAACGACGACACACGCACCGCCTTCATGTACGGGATCGGAGCGACGGTGCTAGTCGCAGCAGCGCTGGTCGAGGTGGTGCTGCTCGAGGACGAAGCAACCGAGGAGGAAGCCGAAGAGGTCGCCTGCCGACGCTGCCTGGGAGCACCTGACGAGGTCGAGGTCGACGTTGCCGAAGTGGAAGTCGAAGTCGAACTGGACGTAGTCGAGGTCGACGTGGTGCTAGGCGCAGGAGGGTAGATACGAGTCGTAGCGTAACCCATGTACACCTGACCGTTGGTCGTCGAAATCATACCGAGCTTGGAGGCCTCGCTCTGACCGACAAACTGCACGAGACCGTGCGTTGGGTCGCGGAAGGTGAAGAAGTAGTGGTTGTTGTAGAAGTTGTCCTTGTTGTAGTTGGCCATCAGGCTGTACACCCTAGGAGTTGGGGTGGGGACCACGGTGCTAGTGCTAGTGGACGAGGTGGAAGTCGAAGTTGAGGTGGAAGTAGAAGTGGAGCTGGACGAAGTCCTGGTAGCGGTGGACGAAGAAGAGGAGGACGAGGAGAGAGCACGGCTGGTCGACGACGCAGTGGTAGAAGTCGAAGACCTGGTGGACGACGAAGTAACGACAGGCGGCCTGACTGAGGACGAAGTACTGGAAGACGAGGCCCTGGTGGAAGTCGTCGAAGATGAAGCCCGGGAGGAAGTCGTCGACGACGACGAAGCTCTCGAGGAAGTGGTAGCCGAAGACGCCCTGGACGAAGTGCTCGAAGACACAGCCCTGGACGAAGTAGTCGACGAGGAAGCCCGGGAGGAGGTGGTCGACGAAGAAGCTCTGGAGGAAGTAGTAGAAGACGGAGCCCTCGAGGAGGTAGTCGTAGACGAAGACCTGGATGAAGTAGTGGACGAAGAGGCCCTCGAGGAGGTGGTCGAAGACGAGGCGCGGGTGGAAGTGGAGCTCCTGGAAGTAGCCGAAGCGGAGCTCGACCTCGAGCTAGTAGAGGACGAAGTCGTCCTGGGCGTCGACGAAGTGGACCTGGACGAGGTGGTGGAGCTAGACCTGGAGCTCGTTGTGGACGAAGATGGTCGGACAGACGAAGTCGTAGACCTGGACGAGGTCGTCGGCCTGACGGACGAAGACGAAGATCTGGACGAAGTGGTTGGCCTGACAGAAGACGTGGACCTGGACGAGGTCGTCGGTCTGACCGATGTGCTGGAGCTCGAGGCGGGCCTCACAGAGGTGGTCGACCTCCTCGTCGAGGTAGCCGACTTGCTCGAGGTGGTGCTCCTGCGGGTGGAGGTGGTGCTCCTGCGGGTGCTCGTGCTCCTCCTCGAGCTCGTAGTGGACCTACGCCTGGTGCTCGTGGTGGTTCTCCTCCTGCTGCTCGCCGACTTAGTCGAAGTGGAACGGCGCGTCGTCTGACGCTTGACGTACTGCGTACACCTCCTGTACACGGTCGAGTAGATGGTCTTCGTCACCGTGACGGTCTTGGTCCTGAACCTCGTAGTAACCCTGGGGTCCGGGGTGGGGTCGCGCTTGTCGAGCGGCGCATCGGTCTGCACCGCCCGCTTGACGACACGAGTGTGATTGTGGGGGCACGGCGTGGGACCGGCGCGCTTGATCAGCGCGTTGCTCTCGTCCTCGGACTTGTCCTCGGGCAGGAAGACCGTGATGATCTTGAGCTCGTCGTACTCGGAGTCGTCATCGTCCTCACCAAGGTCAAGGCGCTTGTGCAGCGCATCGGCGTTTTCGAAGATGTTCTCAGAGACGTCGAGAGAGCGGTGGGCAAGCTCGTTGGCTTCGGCCAGGTTGGGGAAGTTGGCAGTGGCGGGAGTGGCCACGTTCTGCAGCGCAAGCAGCACCAACGCCGCTTGCACCACCACGGTCAAT
This sequence comes from Kalmanozyma brasiliensis GHG001, assembly GCF_000497045.1. NCBI lineage: Eukaryota > Fungi > Basidiomycota > Ustilaginomycetes > Ustilaginales > Kalmanozyma > Kalmanozyma brasiliensis. The sequence continues at coordinate 199,674 of NW_015961950.1, read as the reverse complement.
CTGAGCATCAGATTCACCATTGTGAGAGTTCGTGTCGAGAGCGATCTAGATAGACGCTGTGTTGGGGAAGGCGGCGGGGAGGAGTCGATTCTGGCTGTCGGGTAAAGGAATGTAAAGAGCGGTGTTAAGGAACGTAGATGACTTGGTGTGCCAAATGTCGATTCTGGGAATAGGGTAAGGGGGAAGGGGAAGACGATATGGGTAGAGCTGGAGAGGGTGGAAGGGGACGTGATGGTGGGTAAAGGGAAAGATCGAAGACGTCGACTCGAACATATCTCTGGGCCTGTTGGCATCTTATACTCTGGACGACGCTGGTGCTCATGCGCCTTGTCAGGAAAGGTACCAGGGCGGGGCCAGCAGAGCATCGTGCACGGCGTTATTCCGGGACGCAGATCACAGACGATGATCAGCGCTGCCGGGACGGAATGCTGGCAAGTTCGTCGAGGATGCCAAGGCGGGATGGGACGTCTCACCCGTGGCAGCGCAGCTCTCGATCCATCAGGAAGAAATGCATTGCCAATGCAGGCTATCGACCGGCACGAGGGACGAGGCTGTCCGAGAGTGCACACAGCTCAGACCAGTCGCCGTCCGTCGTGTCGAAGCCGCCACCATGTGTGGAGCACAGCGAGCAGGCGGAGAGGCTGCAGGGTCCATGAACGCACGCCGAAGAGACAAGCAGAAAACGCCGAGGGTGAGGCGAATCTGCTGCGCTTCCACTGCCGGGTAGTGGCGCTGCTCGGACAGGGAGGGAGATAGACGGCAACGAGGGATGACTTGAGAATAGAGTGCTTGGCGGCCGCAAAAATTTCCCAGACTAGGTCTCATGGCCATTGCTATCCTGGGAACCGTTTCAGACATTCAACGGCGAGGCTCTCGATGGAGCGATCGACAGTGCGGCACTTTACGCATGGACTTCGCCCTCTGCCGACAGCATGGATCTTCGAGGTGCATGTCGATTTGCCGAAGTGCAGACGTCGCTGCTTGCTGGCGAGCACCATGTCAGTGTCAGGCGGCACCACGTGAAGGTGGAAATCGATGCTTTATGCGCAGGATCTGCAAGTGGCCGAGCCGCACCCGCTGTCCGAATGATGAAATTGTATGGGCGCGGAGAGGGCGGCAAGACGTCTGAAGTGTATGTAGGTCGGGGCGGGCAAGTATAGCCGTCTTGACCTCGAGGCACTGCTCTCATGCCTGTCTCAGGGCGGAGATCGAGACCCACTTTAAAGTTAGTGCATCATTCTCGACGTTTGAGCTCCGCTACCGTTGCCTTGCTTCGACTGCTCTCCCTTTCCTCTTGGACTTGCCTGATCGCATCGTCATACGAGATTTATTTGTCGTCACAGAAGCAGCATCATATGCTGATGTATAGCTTGTTGTGCTAGCGAGACTTTTTGAGCAGACCAATGGGAGAGACATCAGAAGGATGACGACAACTAGGCCAAAAGGGGCGAGGAGCCTCGGTGCTTCGGCGACATGTGCATGAGGTGCGCTCGTTGACAGCTGTGCAATTTCAGAATTGAATTTCCTCTAGCGGCTCGAAATGAAGTCATGACGGCGACGTTTTCTATTTCGCACTACAAAATAAAATGAGAAGCTGCATCCGGAAGCGGAGCGAATTAGCACGCGGAACAGCCTCGGGCAGGCTGGCAGCTGTCGCCATTGTGGCCCGCCGTTCGCCTGAGCCTCGGGTTCCAAGCCACACCATCCTCACCACACCTCAGACAGCGTCTGGCCTCTTCTCGTTCCCTTGTCTCGGCTGGCACCCTCTTCCGTGGGGCTGTCAAGCTCTATCGGACAGCTCCCCGCATCGGGTGCGATCTGCTTGTCCATTTCCCACGCCAAGATACTCGAGGCAACCTTGCTTGTCCAAACAATGTGACCGTGTCCGCTAACCGGCAAGGTGGGCTGGTGACGAGGTCCAGGCTGTGTCGCTCTCATGCGATATGCCACACTGTAGAATGGTACCGTGGGTGTCTGAGCTACGGTCCCGCGCTACGGCGAATGGCTGTCTTGCGCCGTGCTTGCGCGGTACAAGTGGTCGCTCCGTTCACCGGCCCTTGTCTCAGCCGGAACGGCGCTAGGAGATGCGCGCAAGCGAGCGAAATTGACATCGCGGATCTCGGGCTTGGATGATCAGGCGGCTCGCTCAGCATCATCGGTGGCGATTGGATGGACAACGCCTAGAGGTGCATGACCCATTCTCACCCATCCCGGGGTAGCTTGTCGAGTGAAGCCTTGAATTCACCACGTTGTCACGCTACGAGGAGCACTACGATGAAGCGAAAACGTTCTTGCAAAGGGTGACCGAGCCTATCCTCAGTGAACTCGACTCTATCGTCCTTCATGCACGGTGGGCAGCTCGTGCGAGATCCTCGTCGATGGCCTCCTCAGCACGTTGATCGAGGCAGCCTCGCCACCCTTCTCTCCATTCTCCGGCAGCGTATTGACCAGTGCCGCCTCGGTCATCTCCGCACCCTGCTCAGCCTCTTCCTGCTGTTCCTCTCGCTCGAGCTCCGCCTCGTCGTCGAGCATGATCATCTGGGGTTCGTCCCTCAGATCTCCCTGTCCACCACTTTGCTGCATGAAATCCTCTCGCATCCAAATACACCTCTCGTCCTTGGCCGCCTCCATCTCGGTCAGGGTCGGTTTGTGCTTATGGTTCGGGTGGAAGACCAACATGCTTCTGATGCCGCCGAAGATGCAGACGATGGAATAGAGCAATTTGTAAATGCCGTAGGTCAGCATGTCCATCAAATGCGGGTGGAGATCCGGGCGATTGCGGGTCTTGATGAACCGATACGGAATGAGGGGTAGAATCGGCAAAAAGAGGATGAAGGCGAAACTCTTGAGCCAAAACATACCACTGCCGCCGAGGAGGATGAACATGGGTAGACGGATCCAGTCGATAAAGTTGGTGGTGGTGTTGTAGAACTGGGTGAACTTTTGCCATCCGATCGCCACAGGGCCTCTCGCACCGTTGAGGCTGAACAAGAACCGTTTGGTGAATTGGTAGTAGAGCGTGTGACGCGCCATCTCCCACGATCGGACACGTTGGTTGTAGTAGTTGGGCGTTCCTGCCGTCTTAGGGCCCAAGAAGGTTTCGGGGGCGACGGTTTCGAACGAGATGGAAGCGTCGATGCCCATGAACTCCCCAAGCGCTTGGAGCTCGAGTCCCATCTTGACGTCATCTGCAAAGTAAACGAGATCGTGACGGTAGAGGACGCGGATCATCGTATCGCGGCGCCAGAAGGAGGCCGCACCGTGAGGGAAGAGGACTCCGCACATCTTGGCCTCGGCCATCTTGGCAAGCGCCGAGAGCTTGTATTCGATATCCTGCCATCCGACAAAGGTGGGGCGGTCACCCTTGTGGTCAACGGCCGTGATCGGATAGCACACTGCGGTGGTGGTCTCGTTGATGATGTGCATGGGCGCGGCAAAGTTGGCGGGGATAATCACGTCGTCGTCGATCGTCAGGACGTAGTCGAGGTTCAACACCGCTGCGGCCTTGGCACCGACGAATTGGGCGATGTTCTTGTTGCCCAGGGGAGACCAGACGTAGTTGACGCGCGCAAACATGGGCTGCGTTCGGATCTGCGCCTCCATATCCGTCGGTGGTTGGGGAGAGTTGCCATTGTCGATGATGAAGATCTGCCACGGCTCGAAATGGACGAGGGCAGCAAAGAGGACGGCTTTGAGCACTTCGACGTCGGCGTTGTGGCAGGGGATGATGAGGGCGGTGGACTCGGTGAAGGACGGGTGGGTGATGGAGCCCATGGCGATGCGCGTGTCTTCGGGCTTTTCGAGCTCGGAGACGTCCTTCTTTTCGTCCAACTCGCCGCTCGAATCGGACTGCGGGGCAGCGACGACGACGGTCGTATCCGGCTTCTCGTCGACGACCTCCTGGTTCGGTCCAGGCGTGGTAGTGCCAGGTCGAGCACCGGCAGCGGCAGCGACGCTCGTAAAGTACGAGCTCTTGTGCGACTCCTTGCTCGCCGTCCTAGCCAACATGATCTGGTGCGAAGTGGCACTCGGGCGGCGCTGCGAGTTGTCGCTGGGGCGACGTTGCGAGATGACGCTCGGGCGACGGTAGTCGGCGCTGGGACGACGAAGCCAATCGGCGCTCGGTCGGCCCACGCGCTCGAGCTGCGCACCGATGCTGTCGACGTTGAGCGGCTCGTGCAGGATGATCGTGCTGCGTCGGTTGCGAGGGTCGAAAGCAGGAGTTCTAGGAACAGCCAGGTTGCCTGATCCACTCGTCGCCGCACTCCCTCGCCTCTCCGGCGGCACAGATAGCAGGCCGCCGCTCGACGTCGTCACTCGCGTCGACATCCTTCGCATCGCGGGCGGGTGCAGACCCGACAGACGCTTCGAGTTGCGTTTGGTGCCATCGTCCTTGTTCTGCATCTCGCTGTCCACCTCGTTCTCCTCTTGCTCCTCGGGCTCCTCTTCCAGGATGGTCGAGTGGACTTGGGTCGCGACCTGTTCCGAGGCTACCGACTCGTCGTCGCTGCTGCTCTCGCTCTCCTCATCCTCCGAGGGCAGCTCGGTACTGTCCCTTCCACGCGGGACGAGCACGGTACGATCCGGCACCTTGCGCGCATCCGGCACCCGAGCAACGCACATGATGATGAGAATCATCACAGGCTCAAAGCCGTACAGTACACCCATGATGTAGAAGTTCTTGCCGTGAACCGCGTGGTCCAGCTTGCCCCACCAGTGATAGTACCGGTCCAGCAGGTAAAGCATCGCAATGACGCCGCCGTAGATGATCCACAGCGCCACCTTTTTGAGCGAGAGCGGGAAGATGATCTCGCGCGGATCCATCATGGTGAGCACGTACTTGGGGTCGATCTGGCGCTGGACAAGGCGGAAGGGTGCGCCGAGGTAGTGGAGCGTCGACTGCTGCCACGTGCGAGGTTGGGGAACGACGGCAAGTGCGGTGCCGGGGCGAGGAAGGTCGGTGGGATCCTGGACATCGTAGATGGTGCCCGGGCGAGCCGTCATGGGCGTCTTGGGCGGGAGGCCGGCGATGTGGAAGTTCGAGCCGATGGCGCTGACGTTGAGAGCGTTGGTGGAGTGGAGCGCTGCGTCGGCCTGCAGCTCGGCTTCCATGAGACGCGCCTGCTGGAAGACGGAGGCGGCGTAGGTGGGACGACGCATGGCCAGCACGGGTCGGTGTTCGTCGACAAAGGTCGGCGGCGCGTTGGCATCCATCGAAGGGCGGTGAGTGAGGATCCATCGCTTGGCCTCCTGGATGTTGGTCACGCGCGTGTGCATCTCGTTGATCACGTCGTTCTCGTCTTCGGACTCGTCGCTGTCGGGCTGCATGCTGCTGTCCTGGCGGCGCATCGAGGGAGGCGCGAGCGACACGCGGCGCTCGAGCAGCGAAGGCGGCTTGGATTTGATGCTACCGGGTCCAGCGATCGGCAGCGACTTGCGCTTGTGCGCCACGGATCGGTTGGATCTCTGCGAACGTTCGGAACGACGAGAGACGCCGGAAGCCGTGGTGCCGGCAGTGTTTCGCCTCTCGCGACGCGCGAAGCTGAAGCTCATCCGCATGCGTGGACTGGCCGCGCTTGCTCGTCGACTGTTCGACTGGCTGCGCACCCGTCCCGTCGAGTCGCTTGTCAGCTTGTCGAGCGCCGCCGACCTGGCAAAGTCCCTGACACGAGGCGAAGCGTCCTGGGGCGCCTCGGTTGCGGAGTCTGTCTTCCCCATCATGACGGGCTGCTCGGTCGCAAGCGAGTGTCTCTTGCTCGGGTCCGATGGACGCGCACCGCCAAGACCGTAGAATTGCGAGCCGCGACGAGGACGCTCGAGAACCCGCATCTCGAGACGGGGGATGACTTCAGCAGCACCACCGCGGACAAAGCCTTTGATCCCGCCAGCGACGCTCGCACTGCGATTTCTTCCTCTGATCGGTGTTCCCGGTGCGCCTGGCACGGCCAGATGCTTGTCATCCGAATCGGTGCGTGTGATGGTGGTGAGGAGGACACCCTGATAAGAGGTGGGCGAGTTGGTGAAGCGGGTATTGAGCGGGGTTCGCGGGGTGCCAGGCGCATTCATGGTGCGCGGCGAGGCCGCCGGCACCGGCGCACGAGGGCTCAGAGGAGTTGACGGCGAGGCGGTGTTGGCGTAGAGCATCGACTTGACGCCGCCACCCTGGGCTAGACCGGCATAGGTGGGGGAAGGCTTGGTGGGTGACGTGCCTTTACCAGATCGAGGCGACGCACCAGGTTCCGTCTTGCCGCCGAGCTGGAAATCAGGGTTGAAGCCGTAGCGTGGTACAGCAACAGCCGTCTTGTCCGAGCCGCTGCTGCTTACAGTCGCGGATCCAGAAGCAGGGCTGGTCGAGGCGGCCACGGGAGATCGACCCTTTTCACCCAGCGGACTGCGCTTGGTAGGCGTGAAGGGCGCCCATCGGATACCGGCGCTCGGTGGCGGAGCCAACGAGTCGACGGGCGAGTCTTTCTTGCCGCTGCCGGTGGGTGAAGCCGAAGTGGCCACCTTCATCAGGCGATCCGAGAGCTTCCTCATTGCGCGAGGTGGTCGCGCCGGAAGCTGGGCAGGCTCGGTCGATGCAGGCGCGGGCGCGCTCGACTCGGATGCTGCCCTTCGGCTGGACCCAGCTTTGGAAGAGCTAGTGTCGATGGTGAGCTTCTTGTCATTGATCATGCCCTTTCGGCGGTTCTTGAGTGGCGTTGAGGGCCGGAATCGATCGTGCTGAGAGGAGGAGCTGGCGGTGCGCCTCTCCCAAGGACTCATGGGTGGGCTGGTGGAGTCGTCGTCGGCGTCGTGCCATTCGGTGTCTTCGCTGCCCGAGGTCATGCCCTGAGCAATGTAGGAGGAACGATTTGAGGCAGCTGCTTGGGCGTCGGCGGGCGGCTCGACAGAGTCCGGGCGAAGAGTGATAGGGCGAGCAAAGTTGATGGGTGCCCACGATTCTGATGCCACTGATCGGATCCGGGATTGGCGGGCGTTGGGAGAGGGCAAGTCGGCGAATGCTGACGAGCCAGCATCTTGAGAGGGGTCGGCTTGTTCCGCCTGCCTAGAGGGCCTTGGCGGTGTCGAGTCGTTGTCCATATTTGCTGAGACAAGCTGCGGTGTCGGAAGGGACGATGCTCAGGCAGCTTCCTCGAGGTCGTGTCGCCTCGAAGCCTTGGGACGAGGTGGCCGAGCGACGTTCGAGTTGATGGAGCGCAGCAAGGTTGGTGGTTAGAAAGAAGAAAGGGGCGGGCGACGGAGACGCATCCTTGGGGCAATGCTAGCTTATAAAGAAAGGTGAGCGAGGAGCAGTCTGAAGCGGAGTCGAGAACTCTTGTCTCGCATCGAACGGGGTCCGTCGGAATCAAGACACGGAGGTTAGTGCTCGGGTGCCTGCGAGACACTCCAGAGGTAATGTCGGCTGAGAATGCGCCGCCTGAGCAACGTTGTCTACGACAGAGGTGCTCGCCAAGTGTTCGATAACTGGTCGGGATTCAAAAGGGGAAGCTTCGGACGGCGAAGTCGATCTCTGTTCAGTGCATTGGTACAGCGAGGTCAGCTCGAGAAGGGATCGAACAGGCACGCTACCGGTGAAGTCGGGGATCAGCAAACAGAGGACGCGAAGAGCTCGGCCGCATTGTGTGTTTCAGACTGAACGAAGGAGCTCGAGGACGGGCGTCTGATCGCCTTAGACGAGGGAGCGAAGGTTTTCGCTTACAGTATGACAGGACGACGCAGCATCAAAACAGCAAAAGGGTCTGAGCAGCTGCGGCGGAGTTGAAAACGGGGAGCGAACGAGGCGAGAAGCTGGACAGGCAAAGAAAGACGGAAAGGTTGTTTGGTCAGATGCAGAGGCAACAAGCGAGGCGAGATGGGTCGAGACTGTGATCAGCTGCTCAGGGAAGCGCAGATTTGGGGCAAGCGGAACTCGCATCCGTCGGAGTCCAGAAGTGGGAGGGAGGAAGATCATGATGTTCATTGTACATGAGCTCGACGGCCAACATGAAGCTCAGGAAGGGAGGATCGAGTCGCCGATTGCATTGTGATGCGGTCTTTGATGGGCAGCTGTAAGGCCCCATGCAGTAGTGGACAGAAGAATAAAGCCCAGAGCGGCAGGGAGCGTCTTTGACTCTCTTCTCGATGCGTCTCTTCTCAACACGTCAAGAACCGACCCTATATCACCAGTGCAATCCTCACTTGCCCGTCTTTGGGCTCGCCTCTGTAGTGACAACAGCGTCCAAGAGTTCGGCTTTCGTAGAGCCTCGACAGATCCGGCTCTAGCCACCCGAGACAATTTGGAAGACTCTTGGGGATGTGGTCTAAGGCACACGAATGACGGGCAGGCTCAAGTAAGACACTTGCGTGGGAGAAAGCGAGAGAGCGCGTGATGCTGTTTGAGCGTGTTGTGAATTTCCGGAAGTAGAAATTCATTATTTTTTTGGCAGACGAGACGACAGAGTCACAGAGAGTGGCTGCAGCTGCTCGATTGCTTCTGTCGTCTACGCTGAGTTTCAAATCCAAGCTCCCTGCCAGAAGCCAGTCGCTGAGGTTCCGCACAGGGTCTACGGGAGCGGCGTCTCTTTGCTCGTCTCGTGCGTGGCTTGATCCGGTCTCACCAAGCCCGTGAATTCGCACTCCACTTGCTAGCAACGCATGGTACAGACAGGCTTACGTGCTGCGAGCCACCTCTCGTCCGCTACGGTGTTGCCTTTCTTGTTGCGCTGGACAGAAGGACAGGCTTCGATGGACGTTGACAACAAACTTCGGCCCCACTTTGTCGGGTCGGAATTCTTGTTTTTGCGATGCGGAATATGGCTCCAAGGCATAAACAGAGGCGCGAAATTGAGGTCGAGAAATTCACATTGGCTGCCATATCACCCGATAGGCATCAATGGCCTGCCGATTCCAGCTCATCGGCACACACACGACAACGATTGCCAACCAGCATGCTGATTTGCAGGATGGCGATAGAAAACGTGATGGTACAGGGTGTGCGAGAGGGAGCTTTTGGTATCCATTCCATTTCCTGAACTGCTCGACTATGCTTCGAAGACAAGGTCAGCTCAAGCCCGGCGCTTCTTGGTCTGGGACGGCGTTGGCGCCTCATCCTCGTCCTCCTCGTCGTTGGCGCGCTTGTTGCTGCCGTTGCTTGCCGCCGCTTTGGACGCAGGTGCGCAGTTGGGGCAGTGCCACTCACCCTCTGGGATCTCGGTCAGCTTGGGCTTCAAGCAATGCAGATGCCATGGGTTCTCGCACTTCTCGCACTCCAACAGTGCATTGTCCTCGCCACCCTCGCCCTCGTCCTTGCCGCACACCATGCACACCTCTTGGCTCTGCACCACTTCAGGCCATCTTGGCAGCTCGCCGTACCTCTCGCCGAGATTCCTCGCGAGGTAGAACGTGGTATTTTGACCAGCGGCGATGTCGAGGATCGAGATGCCGTCGAGGGTCTCGCATCGCAGCGGTTTGGTTGCTGACCTTGGCTTGCCTTCTCCCAGCCCGAGTTCGCCGCAATTGGCGTTTTGACCCCAGCAGATGTTCATCGTCGCCCCATGGTCGCCTGCCAGCGAGGGCTCTTCGGTGGCGGTGCACAGCAGCGTGACACCGCCCAGACCGGCGTTGGTCACCTTGACCCCCATCAGGTCAGGGAGATACTTGAACGTCATAAACCCTTGACCTGCCGAACCGTCACCTGACGTCTTCCACTTGCCCGCCAGCCAGAACATGCTCTGCCCATCCACCACCGCCGAGTTGGTCGGGCCAGCATGAATTGCCTTGGCGCGCATCACCACGTTCTCGCGTGCAAATTGCGGCACGAGCGTCGGCACCAGCTGATCCTGCTGAGAACCCAAACCAAGTCGTCCATACCCTCCAAAGCCCCAGACGTAGACGAAACCTTGGTCGTCGAGCGCGATGGTGTGCTGCTGCCCACACGCGATCTGCACAATCTTCTTGTCCGCCAGCTGCTTGACCAGGAAGGGGTCGGAGAACGTGTTGAACGCGAGTCGGTTATTGGTGGTAAAGTGCTCGCCCGTGCGACCGTTGCCCAGTTGGCCCTTCTCCGAGCTGCCCATGGTGTACACCTTGCCCGACTGTGTAAGGAGCATCGAGAACGTGAGACCGCACGAAGCGGCAATGACGGGGTCGCGCTCCCGGATGAAAGGGCCTGTTTCGATGCGTGTGAAGATGGGCACGGTTTGCGATTCCGGGTGACCACACTGACCCGAGATGTTGAGGCCGGCAGAGTAGACCGAGCCGGAAGCGGTGAGAAGCAGTGTATGCGAACGGCCGCAGGCTGCATAGACGATTTGGCCCTTTGCGCCTGCAGGCAGAGCGGGTGAGAAGTCGGTGTTAGGATCGAGCTGGTAGGCGTCCCACACGGCTGCTCCAGAGGGTTTGGAGGATGCTGGCATGGGGCGGATGGGGAGACCGCATTGGCCTTGCTCGTTGCGTCCGATGATGTAGGCATCGCCGTCGACGGAGAGGAGCACGGCGTGACAGGACGAATGCGACGAGAAGATGCGCTTCATGCGGATGTTGGAGACGGATCGCAGAATGTGTGGTGCTGGTAGGTCGGGGCTGTCGCGGAGAAGAACAATGAGAGATGGCAGGTCAGTGTCGTGCGCTGCTGCAGAACGAAAGCGCGTCAAGGAGAGCAACTTACTGGTCTGGATTGACGGCGAGAGCTGGCCCTGCTTTGGCGGCTTTACGACCCAATGTTGGCCAGTCGATGCCGCCGACGACGAGCACTCTGCCCCATTGCGGAAGTTCCTGTTTCGACATGGTGGTGAGCTTCGCGTCGAAGGGTGTCTAGGACAGCGATTGTTTTGAGCTAAGCCGTCAAGCCTGTGCGAAAAAAGGAGAATGATGACCGATGTCGGAAGGCGAGCGGTCGATCCTTGTGCGCGAGGCGTGAAAGTGTTGTTCGCGTGATGCTGGATGATGCCCAATTTCGAGAAGAACGCAAAACAGAGAAGGAGTAGAATTGTCGTGATGGCGTCGAGCCCTCTCTGTGCATTCTCGAAATGAAGCAGGTCCAGCTGCTTAGGCTCGGTCAAGGCGCAGACCAACAGTCGCAGATGTCGCGTGGAGAAAATGAGCGGCAAACGAGCCCAACACACTCGCACTCACTCAGACCGCGTCGCGCAGAGTGAGATGCCGTTCACTCGCACGAAAAACGTACTTGATGTTAAGCTCGAAATTTGATTTGGCTTTCGACTCGTGGCTCTGCATCTGGGTCATGCGCTGTCAGAAGGCGCGCTTCGCTTGTTTTGACATATGTTGTTTCGGTGTTGATCTCGACGAGCACAACAACCCACAACAGCCGAACAGCCGTCTTGAGCTCGGCGTGCTACGTGAACCTGCTACGCAGCAATAGCTGCTGAAAGAGAGCTTGGTCATGGAGCGGTATTCAGCTGGTCTGTGAAAGGCGGCCAAGGAGACATGTCACAAGGAGGAGGACGAGGAATGTGTTTGTGTTTGCATGAAGCGCCCAATCATCGACCACAGTGCCAATCGGCTAGGCGACCAGCGACATATCCTTCCAGCCCTGATCTCGCCTTGTGCTTCATTCCTCACAGGCCCTTGACATTTGCGCATGGCATCTCGACCCTGTTCTTGCTTTCTTTGACCATCAGCCTTGCTCCATCATCCTCACCCGAGCTTCATAGAACGAGTCGTATCGCTCCGCTAGTATCACACCTGCAATGAGCTACAGAATCGGTTGCCGGAGAGAGCGGCGATCAGCGGCACAGCAGATCCGACTTGCCAGAGCGGAGTTGGGTAAAGGACAACAATTCCTGTCGTCCTCCTTGTTCCTGTGTGCCTGATGTCGAGGATTGTTCTTGTGCAGAATTTCCTGACGAGCACAAAGCAACACGAAGGGTCTGAGACCCACGAGTTGGCCCCGCAGGCCTCCATTCCTGCAAGGATCTGCACGCTGCATGAGTCGTGCCACACCCAAACCTAGCCGAGGTATTCTGCCAAGCAGTCTAGCTGGCTTCTACACGACAAACAATCCTCCTCCCGAGCGGCTTTACCGTTGGAGCTGCTCACCCGGCTTGTGGCGATGGATCGACAGCAGACACGGGTCTGCATTGCCGAGGACGCTCGAGGAATGCCCCTCTCCCCGGAGATCACCCTCTGAAAAGCATGTTGCAGATCCGTGCATGACAACAATGCGAACGACATCGCAGGAGACCGCCGCTGCGATGCCGCCGTACCCTCTTCGCATCAAGCCGTTCTCCGCTCTCTCGCTTTTATCCGTGCTGAATGTCACCTCGCCGCAGCGAGCGAAGACAATGATTGGCCCCTGAGTGCTATACAAGCGGCCTTCCCCGCCCTTCGAGCAGCTCCTCGTTGCCCTTTGTGAGGGAGAGGCATATAAAACTTCTCTCCTCGCGAGCCATCCACCACCACTCTTCTGTTCGTGCCCCCTACCCCTCCTCTCTACCTCCCCTTCCCCTTCCCCCATTCCTTCCCCCATTCCTGTACACCAGCAACCACCACACCGCCCATCCGCGGCAACGACAGCAACTTCATCACCCCACACACACTCTTTCGCAACCGCCACCACCACACAACAATGAAGTTCAGCTCTCTCCTCACAGGAGCCCTCATGATGGGCTCCGCAATCGCTGGGGCCATCACCAACACCGATGCTGTCCCAGCCGACTCCTCTGCTTCGCTCGACAAGGTGGTTCTGCCGATCACCACCGCCAACTCGCGCGGCGCATCCGCCATCGAACCCAAAGTCATCACCAAGGTCATCATGGACAAGGCCAACGACGTTCTCACGTCCACCCCTCTCGCTGGCCTGAAGCGACATCGTCGTCGCACCCCCTCCACCTCTTCTATCGAGCCGCGAGCGCTCCCACCTCTCCGCTGGCCCTACGCCAACTCGGCAGTCAAAATCCGCGGTGTCTCGCTCGGCGGTTGGTTGGTCGTGGAAAACTTCATCACCCCTTCCATCTACGGTCAGACGAACAATCCCCACATTATCGATGAATGGACCTTTGGCTCCCTCCAACCTCGCTCCACCGCCATCCGCATCCTCCAACAACACCTCAACAGCTTTATGTCGGAGGACGATATTCGTCAGATCGCCGCTGCGGGATTGAACCATGTTCGCATCCCGATTGGGTACTGGGCGTTTGAGGTGGGCAACGGGGAGCCGTTTTTGAAGTTAAACCAGTGGGAGTTGCTCAAGACGGCGGTGGGATGGTGTGCGAAATACGGGCTTAAGGTGTTGATCGACCTGCATGCTGCACCGGGCAATCAGAATGGGTTCGATCACGGTGGACGACGTGGGGTCAATGCTTGGGCGGGTAACGCGACGAATGTGCAACGCACGGTCAACATCCTCCAAACCATGAGTAGGGAGTTCTCCCAACCGAAATACGCGAGTTCAGTGACAGCGTTGGAGCTGCTCAACGAACCTGTGACGGATCGGAACGTGGTGCTCGACTTCTACCAGCGCGCTTACGAGGTGGTTCGTTACCCCAACGGTCGATCCTCCCCCCCATCCCCCCTCTTGGTCGTCGTCGGTGACGAATTCATCAATCCCGCCTTTAGCGACTATTGGAACGACAAACTTCGTCCCCCAACCTACGAAGCTGTCAGCATCGATTCGCACATCTACACCATCTTCGATGACAACGCTCTCCGTCTCTCCTCCCAGGACCGCATCAATTACTATTGCAGTCTCAAACCTAAATGGGCGGCAGCAAACAATGTGCATTGGCAAATGGTGGGCGAGTGGACGCCCGCCTTCACCGACTGCGCCGGCGGCATCAACGGTCGCAATCGCGGCAGTCGCTACGATGGCAGTCTCAAAGGGAGCCGCGGTCGCATCAACAGTTGTGCCCAGCGAAGCGGCGATGCGAGCACCTTCACGGCGAAATACAAGAGACTGTTGGGAAGCATGTGGGAGGCTCAGGTGGACGCGAACGAGGGTGGAATCGGTTGGTTGATGTGGACGTGGAAGACCGAAGCTAAGGCAGCGGAGGATTGGAGTTACCAGAAAGGTTTGCAGTACGGATGGATCCCGAGGGACCCAACAAAGAGACCGAATGGGATCAGGTGCTGAACACGGTGGCTCCCCCCGCAGAAGGTCGAGCCAGTTTGACCTCATATCGCACATCTTACTTCGTCTTCATCATTCGCTTTTGTCCCTTCGTCATTGGTTCGTTGTCTTGCAAGTTCGGTCTCTTTCTTCGTGCTCCTCTCAGCTCTTGCCGTTGTGTGTGCGAGAGGCGTCTACATTGCAGTGTGCCGTTTCGAAACGATCTTCATCGACGCTGTCATTCGAACTTATCGCCGAGCGACTCGCTCTCGGCCGCCCGCTGGGCGCGCAGCAGCTCCACCAGCGTCTTGGCCAACCCCTGCGTACCCTGCTTCTTCTTGGCCGACAGCGTCAGCACCTTCATCGCCTCTCCTCGCCCACCGATTGCCTCTTGATCCTCCGCGATCTCCACCACCTGCCTCTTAATCCTCTCGAGCTTGCGTTTGGCCTCCTCGATCTCTTCCGGCGACACAAACTGATCTGCCTTGTTGACGATGACCAACCTCGCCTTGGCCGGTAGGTCCTCTCGATAGCTCGCCAATTCGTTGTGCAGCACCTGCAGATCTTTCCACGGTTCCTGCTCGGTCAGGTCCAGAACGTAGGCGAGGAGGGCACATCGTTCGATGTGACGCAAAAACGTATGTCCCAATCCACGGTTGTCACTCGCCCCATCGATCAGTCCTGGAATATCCGACAGCACCAATCGAAACTCTTCCCCCTCCTCCTCCCCCACAACACTATCCGACCCGTATCCCTCTTGCACCTCGGCAGAGTCGACACCGATCACATTCCCCTCCGAGCCCAACCGTACCACGCCCAAATTGGGCGAAAGCGTCGTAAACCGCCAATGACCTACTTGGGCTTTGGACGCCGAGATGGAACGCAAAATGGTCGACTTGCCTGCATTCGGCAAACCGACCAGCCCGATGTCCGAGGGTCGTTTGAGTTCGAGGCTGATCTCGAGGGATTCGCCCCACTCGCCGCGGGTGGCGAATTTGGGCGAGCGGTTGTTGGTCGAGAGAAAAGTGGGGTTGCCCAGCCCACCACGACCGCCCGAGGCGAGGAGGATGCCGGGCGAATCGGCGGGTGTGGGCTCGTCCAGGTCGATGCTCCAGAGCTCGGCTTCGGATGAGCTGTCGTCTTCGTACGGCGTACAGGAGGCCGCGGAGGCCTGGTCCGAGGATGAAGCGGCGGTGAGACTTGCGTGTTGGCCGGCTTGGGATTGGGCGAGGTAGCGACGACGTCGTCGACGATCGATGGCGAGACGCATCTCGGCTGCTCGGAACTCGTTCCGTCGATAGTTGGTCTCTTCTGCTCGAGGATAGTGACGCCAGACGCGGTCACGGATGGACTGCAGCTGACGGGCTGTGTCAGCGTCGAGCAGGTCTTCGCCGTCGATCTCGTCTTCTTCGGCCTCTTCGACTTTTGCTGCAGTCTGTGATTCAGCTTCGGAAGCCTCTTCGGCAGGAACAAGCCCCTCGTCGCGGTGATAGTCGGGCGATGGTCGTGACCGGATCAACCGTTTCCGTTCTGCTTCCTCGGCTGCCAGCACCACGTCCTCTTTGGCAACGATACCCGTCGGATCCCACTTTGCTTTCGCTGCTCGCTTGAGCAGATCCTGGTAGTACTCCTCCGCCTCCTCCTCTTCAGGAATCCGAAGACGTCGCGTCGCAGTCACGACCGTTCCAACGGGCACCTCGACGTACTTATCCTCGGCCTTCTTGCCATGCAAATAGCTTCCTTGTCCATGCGGTCCGTCGGCTCCCCGAAATCTCCTTGAGATCCTCGCCAGCGTGGTCGGCCCCTCGACCGCACGAATGTAGATCGAACCACCAGACCCACCATTGCCTCCCGAAGGTGGGCCGAACTGAACAAACTTTTCGCGATGAAACGACACACATCCATCGCCGCCCTTGCCACCCGTGAGACGCAGATACAGCTGGTCGACAAAGTTGGAATGTCGATTGCGCTGCCATTCCGCCTTGCGCTTTGCTTTGACCTGCTCGACGTCCGGTACGATAGCGGAGGTGGAGAAGTGCCTGCGACCGCGAGGATCGACGCGATTGGTGAGCCAGTGCTGTCCACGTCGTGTCTTGCGCGGCTGCATCTTGGCGAGTTCACGCTTGGCACGATCGCGACCGACGAAGCGTGAGTCTGTGCCGTCGCCGTCTTGATTTGGGTAGTCGAGAGGCTTGCTCAACAGGCCCTGGTCCTCGATGACGTTGCTGAAACCGCCAAACTGTTTGAGGGCAGCCCGAACCTTGGTGTGCAGACTGATGCTCTGTGGGTTGCCGCGGAGTCGACCCTCAGCGCGTGCACCGGGTCGTGTTGTGACCGACGAGGTTCTGCGCTCCATCTTGACCTCGATTGAGACAGGAGATGTGGAGAGGTAGAAGGGAGAGTCGTGGGCGATGATGGCGTCTTGCGGTGTTTCGTTGGTGGCTTGGGATTCGTCGACAAAGTGGCGCGTCTGTGTTGCTCCTTCCATGTTGCAGAGGGCAGCGACGTCGTTCCACCCGGGACGCATCGATGCCGGGTTTTGAAGAGAGCGAGACGAGAAGAAGGTATGAGAGGCTTTCGCTTGCTGGCTGGGAGCTTCACAGCTGATGAGCGGGTCCATGCCTACGAGGCGAGCATGCTCTTTGTCGGAGAGGTACGTGCGCGGTGCGCGAGAAGGAACCAGAGGCGGCAGGGTGACGGTGTGGACACCATCGTTGGAGAGCGCCTTGTTGAGGCCGTCCTTGTCGAAGAAGGTGACGCTACCATAGCCCAGCAGCCTCTGCGAGGAGGGCTCGCGCGGGAAGTGAAAGTGCTGGATGGGTCCAAATTTGGCTGCAAGCTGCGAGAGTAGTGAGAGCGTGTGAACGACCGAGACGAGGTTCTTTCCGCTCTTGGTGCGAACGAAGACGGTTCGACCAAGAGCCGAGTCAGGCTGCGACGGTGCTGATTCAAAGCTGTCATTTGGTCTGGCTGAAGGGAAAGGTCTAGATCTTGATGAAGATTCGAAGCGGCCGTTCGTAGCGCTCGGGTAGGACGGCCTAGACCTCGACGACGGATCGAAGCGGTCATCTGACGTGCTGACGGGCGAAGATCTAGATCTTGACGTCGACTCGAAGCGATCGTCCGTCACTTTGGACGAGGAAGGTCTACCTCTCGATGACGATGGTGACGAGTCGGACGACGACGGCTGCGACCGGAAAGGCGGGGCCTTATCTTCGTCAAACTTCCACTTGTTCGATGAGGCCGAAGCTGTGGTTGCAAAGCTTCGTGTGAGAAGCGAGCCAGCGCCATGACCGGGCACCAGCTGCAACCGAAGCAAGGTGCGCTTTGCTGCCATGACGGCGAGATGCGACACAACCGGATCGGTCCGCCTCTGAAGCTATGGTGGAGGAATGATCAAAGGAAGTCAAACGAGGTCACACGATTCACATCTAAATTCGTCGTGGTGTGCGCCAGACGCGCACTTTAACACAGCTATCCTGCGTGAGAGCTGCGTCAAGCGCGCAGCGTTCGACTCGGTGCGTCGATAAGATACGTCATATACGGCATCTTATAAGCTACACCATAGCTGTGCCGATGACGCTCTTTAGACGATGGTGGATGGTCTATGGTGCGTCAAGAGGGCCCAGCAAGGTACAGACGCACCTTATGGATGGTCCATAAGCTGCGTGTGCTGACACAGCGGAGGGGGACGCAGCCTATGGTATGATGGTGCGTCGATAGGGTGCGTTGTTGCTGACGCTCCTCATGGTGTGTTAGCTCAGTCTCGATGGGTCCGATCATGTATGTATTCTCATCTTTTAGCATTGCAATTGAGCCTCTTCACCATCACCACCTTCTTCTTCCGCTTGCCTCCGATGCCTCCTGCTCATCGCTGGTGCAGTTGTTCCGAGTGCTCTCAAGCTCCCGGCGGGGCCGTCTTGCTCCGGTATCGATCATGGTACTGGCACAACAAGGAGCGAGAGCAGGAGCCGACACCACAGCGTAGACGAGCAGATTGCCCAACATCTCCCGACGCCGTCTTGCGTTCTACTCCTCTTGCCACCATCCACGCCAGCAATACATTCGTCGCACCCCATCCAACCTCGCCTGACTTGCCTGGAGAAGACCTGGAGGATGTCGAGACAGAAGGCGGAGATGCTCAGTGTGAGCAGGACGATGATGATGAGGAGGCCGCGGAGACCGACGCCGAGGCTGTTGAGGTCGCGAGCGGCGATCACTGGTGGAGCGATGCGCCATCGGACTTGGAGGAGGACGAGAACATGGAAGCCGAGCACTTCGATCGCGTTGAAGAGGATTACGGTTCGTTCAGCTTTGGTCAACTTGGGCTCGAGCCGGCATCCGTGGACCATTCGGCGGCAAACACCATAGTCGGCGCGCCCAACTTGCCGACCCCTGTCCAACAATCGCCCGCGCCAGACCACTTGGAGCCCTCGGGGGTCTTCATCGCCTCATCATGGGAGCACCACCTCTACCTCCTGGTCGTCTTCTTGATTGCGTACGGCGGCATCTCTGACCGGCTCGCCACCCTCGTCGCCACCATCATCTCAAGGGTTCTGGTGCCGCTCGTCAAGACCTCAATACAAGCGCTTCACCATCCGGATCCGCTCGCTATCAACGTCGGCGCTTCTCCACTCAAGGTCGTAGTCACCCCAGCAAGCATTCGCAAGCAGATTGGAATACAAGACGATTTCAAACGCTATGGTGTGTGTCCAGCCTGTGCACTCCCGCATCCGTGGGATGGAGGAAGCAGCCCACTTGATCCTCTTTGTGTGAGGTGCGGAGCGAGCTTGTACGATGGTGGCAAGCTCAAGATCACGTACTCGCATCGCTCGATCGCCACCATCCTCAAGTCGGTACTCCGAGACAAAGGCAACGAGGATGCACTCCAAGGATGGAGGGCTTATGTTGCTCGCAATGAACGGTCAAGCGATCCAACGTTCAACACCCTCTGGTCCGGGCAGCGATGGCGAGCGGACTGCTCAAACGTCGCCTGTGGTACGAGCTGTGATAGCAACCACATGAAGTTTGTGGACCTTGGTGATCACATCAAGATCACATTGTCTATCGATTGGTTCACACCGTTCAAGGGCCGCTACTCAGGATGGCATTCGAGCGGCGCCATCCTCATGCGGATTGACAACATCCCCAAGAACACCATCTCGCTGGACCGCAAGTGCGCCGGTATCCACTTGGTTGGCCTCCTCCCCGGCCCCAAAGAGCAGGACGTCAAGATGCTCACGCCGTTTCTGCAGCTCATCACGGACGAGCTCAAGATGCTGTATCGCGATGGCATCAGGATCAAGACTGCCAGACATCCAGAAGGTAAGTCGCTTGAGCGAGTGATCCGTTCAGCACAGGAGCGGAAGATGCAACGGAGGGTGGAGCTGATGATGGTTTGCATTGCCTACGACGATGTGTACGCTCTTGAACAGGAAGAGAGCTGAAGGTGAAGCTCGGCATGATCGTCGCCGACTCTCCCGCCAGAGCCAAGGTTGGAGGCCTCCTCGGTCAGCGATTCAAGGGCAAGGGCTGCCCCTACTGCCTCTTCGATATGGACGAGCTTGGCTCGAAGCATGCCTCGTCGGCGTCCAAGAGAACCGCAGCTCATCGAGAGCATTCTCTCGCCTGCCGGTCAGCAGCTGGAGCGAGGCAACACAGGAGCAACGGGGTACAGTTCAGCGTCTTGCACGAGCTGGTGTACTTCTCAACACCGACCATGTGCCCCCCGGACTACATGCATGCCGTCCACCTCGGGATGTGCAAGAGGTTCTTCCACAAGTTCCTCATCGAAGGCTGCAACAACATTGGCGGCATGCTGGGCCCGCTCTTGGCCGTTGTCAACAACACCAGCCTGCCAAGCTCGGCGACGAGGCCAGACGGACGCATTGGCAAGCCAGGCGGTGGCAATCCAAACGCCGAACAGTGGCTGACGTTCTTCAAGCACCAGCTCATCTTCGGTCTCATCCAGGTATGGTCCCAGTCTTTGGGAGGAGCTGGCATGCTCCAATTGCAGTTCAACCTCGAGCCAAAGCAGATCAGTGGAAGGCGACCGGTCCTCCTCGGCAGCAAGGCGGTGGAAGACGTCTTCGAGGCAGCTCTCCTCCTCAGCGCAATCGTCGACTTCATGGAGAGGCCGCTCAGCGATGGCGAGGTCAGCCGTTTGGAGGAGCTCATCGTCCGCTTCAACAGGCAGCAGTCAAACATGCTGGGTCCAGGCTGGCTCACGTACAACAACCACATCGCCAAACACATCCCCGAGTTCATCCGCCTGTACGGTGTCCGTATGTATCATAGTGTCTCACACACGCTCGCTTCGCCGTTGAATGTAATCTCATTGACCATCACCTTTGCAACGTTCGATACATGGCAGCCAAGAACTTCTCGTGTTACGCGTTTGAGAGCTACAACGGCGTGCTCGGCGGCATGAAGAAGTGTAACAGGAAAGGCGGTGTTGTTGAAGACAGCATGATGAGGACGACTAGTCTGCGGTCCGAGGTAGACCGCGTGCTGCTCAACTGCGGCTCGGAGATGATGAAGAAGGAGCTCACTCGATACATACGTGGCTCACAAGCTGAGATGGATTCCATCACGGAGACCAAGGCGGCAAAGAAGGTGATGGACGGCAGTACCACCAACAAGCTCCTGTTCTTCCTCAACGGCCCGCACAAGACGATACGCGGGGTGTATCAGCTCGATGGAGAGCAGGGTCCGGATGACGTTGGCATCACCACTCACGCCCAGCACTTCCACACGTTGACGAGGCAGTCATTTCCACGGCCGATTCGGTACTCGTCTGCTCTTCAAGGAGGCAGTGTCAACCTTGGCAACACGTACGTGCTGGTTCCACTGCCTTCGTCTCAGTCTCTAGTTGCTCAAATCCTCTGGCTCTTCAAGAAGAGGATACGCTTCAACACAGACGGGGAGGCAGGCGAGGATATTTACTTTGCCCACGTTCGTAGCATTGAGATGGTGGAGGCGGTGGATGCGCTGGGAGCTGGCCATCCTGGTCTAGATCTCATGGACGAGATAGGCCTGATGTTCGCCCGCCCAGGCGAAGGAGGGACTGAGATGGTGATCCCCTTCCTCGCCATCACAACGCAGCTCTTGTGCTGCAAGATCCAGACGGTTCAAGGGTCTTTCTTGGGTCTCAAGGCCGTTTAGCACTCATCTCTTGCTGTAGATAGCTTCAATCACATCTGCAATTCACGCAATGAGCTCTACTACCATCATATTGAACTGCCTGTGATCGCGAGCGCATGGCTTCTTCACCACCAGCCTCAGCAAAACAGCCAAGTGGCGCTGACACTGGTGAAGTGCCTGAAACGCCAGACGTTGATTTCACGGCCGAAAAATTTTGAGTGATGTCTGCGCTGCGCGCGCGCGAGTCTTTGTGCTTTTCGTCTCATCCATCACCTTTCTACTCAACCACATCCATCAAGACGCTCGTTTCGCCGGTTTCGTCGTTTTTGGTAAGTACGATGCCTTGTTTCAACTCGCTGGGTGTTCTTTGGGGCCCTCCGACGCAGGTGCACGCCCTGCGGGCCCCATATGGCTTTCACTTTGGAGGTGGCAGTAGCTGTGTCTCTGCGCCTCGTTCGACTCAGGCTCAGTCTCAGTCTTCTGTTCGCTCTTTACTGACATCTTTCTGCATTGCTTTTGTTTCTTTCTATACAGTTACAGGTTCACATTCGCATGGATCTCGGTCTCGGGCTCGGCCGCGCGGCCTCGGTACTTTAGGGGGCCTGCCAAGCGCAGGTGCACGTCCTGCTGGTCCCCTCGATTGTTTCCTGTCTCGGTCTCGTGGTGTTGTCTCGGTCTCGTGGGGTGGAGGACGGCAGCCCGCCGTATGGGCCGTCAAACGCTCTGCGGATGTGGTGGTGCCGGAGGGGTGGGAAAAGCGTTGGGTTTGCGGATGCCGTCCGCAAGGACAGGTGATCGGCGCGCGATGGTGCTGGCGTGGGTTAGCTTAGCTACCCACGTTTCATGCCTACCTTGGGGGGAGAGCAACGCCTTGCCAGCGGGGCTCGAATGGTGCTCTCGCCACGATAGTGGGGTTCTCACCAGCATACCCTCCCCCGGCGCGCGTACAAACCCGGGCCTCGTGCCCAGCATCTTCATGCCTGCGTCTCCCTTCGTCACCAGCCCCCTCTCCCCCTTTTTCGGCTTCATCGCGTTGTGTTCTTGCGCTCTGTTCTCGCTGTGTTGGTAAGTTCGTCTCAGGTCTTTGGCTCGCTTCTTTTGTTCGCTTACTGACACACTTCTTTTTGATTGCTTTTGTATGAACAGGTTATGTACAAGGTGTAAGTATCAGTCTCGTTCAGTCTCGCCGTGGCTCAGGTTGGCCTAGTCGACGCAGGTGCATGCCCTGCTGGCCTTCCTCGACTTCAAGACGCACCACGCGGTGCACCACCCTTTGCTGCCGGCGCCGAGGCTCTTTGCCTTGGCCTTACTCAGCCCAGGTTTCGTCGCTGGACTGGGTAAGGCCAAGGCGGGGGTCCAGGCTGTTGTTCAAGGTGCCAGGCGCGATGGGTGGATGGACAACGGACGGGGAGGGGATGGGCAGTGGCTCTGCGCTGGCCATCGTCATGGTGAACGCGGGGTCGTTGCCCCATTCGCCAACCGAGTGGATGCGGGTCTCGCGGCGGTTCGCTGGAGTGGGTGGGTGGTTGTTGGCGCATCTGGCGGTGGCAAGGGGGTACGCTTGTGCGTATCTCTCTGCCACCATCCATTTGTAGACCGTCTGGGGTAGTCTTGGCGCTGTTGCGGGGTTGGGAGGTGCTCGTGCAGTGGGACGGCGTATCAGGGTTCGAGCTTGGCGCGCATTCGTGCCTTGAGCTCCTCTGATACCTTCGTCTACTGCTCGGATGGCATCCTCCAGCTCGCGTGATCGCCATGGTACTCTATCAACCAGCCCCACCTCTCTGTTTCGGTGAACCACCTCGTTTCCTTCCTGCTCGGCCAGTACCTCCTCGTCCCCCGTCTCGTCTCCAGACATGGCTTCCTCCACGAGGAAGTCATGGTTCCCGTACCGAGCTTGGATGTCTTCGCGACTTGCCAGGTGCTTCTTCCTCTTCACCCACTTCTTCTGCCTGCGCTGACGCCGTCTCTTGTTTCGCAACCTTTGCTGACGATCCTCCTCTGTTTCTGCTTGTTGATCTCTGTAGGTACGGAACAGACGCTCGAGCGACTGGAGGCAGACACGTTGGGCTGTCTGCTTGCCGATGCGCTCGACCATAGCTCTCACGAGGTCGTCCTCGAGGAGCGTGGCCGAGTGCATGTACATACCGACAATACGTAAGTTCTCTTCGGCATCGTTGGGCCTGGACCAGTCGATGCGCAGCAGTTGTCGGCCTTTGGTGGTGGTTGGATGGTGTACGTCAAAGTCGGGGAGGGGCTCGCGACTCCCAACCCCCAATCGCATGCGGACATAGTCGATGAACGCGCGATGGAGGAGGTTGTGGGTCTTGTTGCCTCCCCCGCCCGTCCTTGCAGGCAACGATGATGATGGGTATTGTCTTGTTGAAGGCGATGTTGGTTCAGCAGCCCCGCCAGCGATGCCCATTGACGAGGCTGTTGAACGTTGACTTGCTCGTACGTTCGCTGACTCTAACTCTTGCAATCTTCTTTCTGTTGCCTCGTTTGATGTATACAGATCATCTACCCTCTTCGTGAGGTCGACACACTGAGCCTGCAAGACTTCGACGGCACCCAACGCCGCTCGCAGGCCATCGCCAAGCCGTCGCAGCTCTACAAGATGAAGGCAATGTTCGGTAAGTTCATGGATACTCGTGCTCAGCAATTGGACCTCGTGCATATGTGTACGGAGGGCTACAAGACTGACCTTTGACTTCTGCTCTCTCAGGTGCGAACACGACGCAGCTCGAGGACTCTTCAACAACATCATCGCGCTCCAAGAGCACATCCAGGCCGCGGGCCTCAATCAGCAAGACATCGTGAAGGTAAGCAAGCTTTGGATAGACGTCGGCGAGGGCTGGGATGTCAGGATGGATGCGGTTGGCGGTCAGGGCTTCGACTTGGTCTCGAAGCTGGTGCAGCTCTTGTTGGAGGATGCGGATGGTGGGTTGGGTTTGGCGTGGTGTTGGCTGGGCACTTGGCGGACCGGGATCGGCGAGAATGGCTTGCGTACTGACGATGTTGCCTCCTGTTTGTCCCTCCTCGCCCTCTCCCGCCCCCAACTCGCCCAAACCCGACGCTCCAACATCCTCGGCCGCGCGTTCAACCTGCTCGACTTCCACGCGCTCGTCCTCCACTGGACTCATCACCGCAACCATCGACTCGTCTTCGCCCCTTTCGACTTCACGCGCCTCACCTTGGGTCTCCACCGCCACCACTCCACCACGCCTCGATCTCCTCTGCGCTCCGATGCTTTTCTTTCGACTGCTGGCAGGCATTCTCCGGGTTGGCAAGGTAAGTTTGGATGGGGGAGGACGGGGTCTTTGCTTGGAAGGATGGGACGAGGAGGACTGACACGCCAGCGGGCGCCCTTTTATGTTGACTCATCTGCTATGGGACGCCCTTCCGTCAACCTCTGCTCTCTCACTTCGGCCTCCTTGTACTGCATTCTCATCCACCGCAACAGCTCGCTGACT
This sequence comes from Kalmanozyma brasiliensis GHG001, assembly GCF_000497045.1. Taxonomy (NCBI): domain Eukaryota; kingdom Fungi; phylum Basidiomycota; class Ustilaginomycetes; order Ustilaginales; genus Kalmanozyma; species Kalmanozyma brasiliensis. The sequence continues at coordinate 175,014 of NW_015961950.1, read as the reverse complement.
CTTGCTTTGCCTTTCTTCTCTTTCTGCCGTCTTCCTTTGTTCCACAGGCCTCCAATCAGCACACGCATCAAGCAGGTCAGGCGAGCAAGTCAAGGAACAATGGTTTGCTATGGGCAAGACGATGGATACGGACAATGGTGGACGCAGCGAGCACAGGAGGAGGAGGATGGTGATCAAAGGGGCCTGCAGAGAGCGTGGGAAGATGGTGTATGGCGTAGGCGATGAGCTGTACGATACGTGGCACTCACCGCAATGCAAGCATCTTTGATTGGCTGATATTGACCGCCTGTGGCAAGCCAGCGTGAATAGGACCATTCTGTACAGCGATGCCAACGTCCTTGAGGAGCGTTGGGCCCTTTGACGCTCCACGGGTGCCAGTTCCGTGCGTCTTTAAGCTGGGCCGCGCCAGACGCTCCACACGTGTGTTATAATCAGCGTCCTAGGCACACTCTCGTGCGAATTTAGATGTGATTCAGGGTCTTGCTCAGAAGCAAAAAGTGCAGATTTCTTCCTGGCCGCGGCGTGAGGATCTCCGAATCCCGACCTTGCTCTGCTTGCCATGCACAATGCTTGACAGCACCGGACCCGGGACGCTGCTATAGAGCGCTGCATCTGCCCCACTCCGCGCCTGTCAGCATCACTGCAAAGACCTGATAACACACTCTCACACACACCTCGACGCAGCGCAAACAGCTTTTCATTGAAGCAATCATTCCTTGCCGCCCGTCTCTTCAGCAGCCTTCAACCGATTCCTCTCCTTCTTACCCAGCCTCTTCTTCTGCGTCTTCTCCGTGCCATCACTGGTCCTGCTCGTATTGCCGTACACATCCTTCCGGAACTGGCCGAGCTTCTTGCCCAGATCCAACGGCCGGTTCTTACCCCTCCTGTACGGCTGGAGGTTCTTCAGTCCGACCACGTTGTTCAGCTGGTCGTCGTCGGCGAGCAGGATGTCGACCGCCGACATGCCAAAGTCGGCGGGGGCGACTTGGGTGTACTTGAACCGAGTGGGGAGATCACCGATCATGTCCTCGTAGTCGAGGTTGTAGTACGAGTCGATCATGTCTTTTGCCATCGCCTTCTTGTCGGTGCTCGAAGCAGCGGGAGCAGAAGCGTCCATGGCGGAGACCTCGACTCCGTCGTCGTCGTCGGCGTCCGAGTCGGATTCGTCGCCGTTGGGAGCGGAGGAGGACTTAGAGAGCGCCGCCTTGAGCTTCTTCTTGAGCTTCTTGCGGTCTTTCTTGCTGAGCTTCTTGTCGGCCAAACGAGCACGCAGAGCGGCTTCCTTGCTTCCAGCTGCCGCAGTACCATCGTTGTCCCCAGCGTCACCGTCGAGGAAGTCAGCATCCATCTCGATCTTGTCCTCATCAACATGGCTCTGCTTGGCCTTCTTCTTGCCCTTCCCTCCGCCCACGCTCGCCTCGTGCTCCTTAATGATGTCGTCGATCTCAATGTCATCGTCCCAACTCGGCTTCTCGTCATCCTCACCGCCATCGAAACCATCCCCAAACGCCTTCTCCATCGCCCGATCGTGCGCCTCGGCATCGAAATCACCCTCCAGATCCAACCCCTCCAACGTACTCCCCGTCGCCTCCTTCAACTTCTTGAGCTTATCCACGATCTCCTGGCGCTTCAGATTCTTCAACCTTGCCAACTCCTGCATCTTGAGCCTTCGCTCCTCGTCCTTCCGCGCTGCACGCTCTTCGCGCTTGCGCTTGCGCGAATTGTCCTCGCGACGCGCCGAGTCCTTGGGTTGACGCGAGTAGGTGGGGATGGTGAGCGATTCGACGCCTTGTTCGAAGCGGAAGTTGTAGGCGGTCTCAAAGGCGTCTGCCATGGAATCGAAGGAGGCCTCGCTCTCGAGATCGGCCGCTTCGGCTTCCCAGTCGCGCCCGTACGCCTGGCCGTCGCCATTCGACGAACTGGGTTCAGCGTCGTCTTTGGCCTGCAGCACGGCTTTGGTGAGGCGCGGCTTGACGGGTCGCTCTTCGGCAGCCGTGTCGATCCAGCCCCGGTTGAGGATGTAGTTGAGCAGGAAATCCTCGTTCTTCTTCTCGTCGTTGGCGTCGGCGAGAACAGAGGTGGAGGTGGATGCTTCGTTACGGATGGCTTGACGGATGGTATTCTCGTCCGCGTTTGGGCCGAGAGATGCAATCACCGCTTCGCGATACGACGAGCCATTGCCGTTCGATGCCTCAGAGCGCTTGACGAACAGATCGTCCTCGGCGTCCACCCCGGCGTGGAAAGCCTGCGACACTTCCTTGCGCAGTTCCTCCTGCTCCTGCGCGAACGGCATACCTTCGTCCTCATTGATGATGCCTTTGACACGGTCGCTGGTAGTGGCGTCGGCGAGTGCGGCAGCCGGATCTTCGGCCGTCTCCATCAGCTCCTGTACCCTGGACCGCTGATAATCCTGTAGAGTGACCTTCTTATCCTTCTTCGTGGTTCCCTTCTTCGCCCCCGCCGGCCCGGCCACTCGTGCCGCTCGCTCGGCTCGCTCCGCTTCCTGCGCAAACACGTCTGTCTTGGAATCGTAGAGCGCCGCGTCTTTGTTCCTGATTCGCTGCAAGGTGCGCAGAATGGCGGCGTCCACATGCGCGTTGACCTGGTCGCCATCCTCGTCTTCCGTCACGTCGCTCTCCGAGTCTGTCTCTTCATCGTCATCGGAGGCGAGCGCGTCTTTGCCGTACTTGGCCTCGAGCTGGTGCAGCTCGGCACGTTGTTTGTTGTGCAGGTAGCGCTCGGCGAAGTCCTTGTTGATGGTGAAGTGGTTGAGCGACTCTTCGGGGCGCGTGCGGATGTCGAGGTTGGCTGGAGACGAGTCGTCATTGAAGAGCTCCATCTTGGGTTGGAGCATGATGGCGGGCTGCTGAATAGCAAGGCAGAAGGGTTCGCAAGAGTGTGCTGCTCTCGAGCTAGCCGATGTGGATGCGTGAGACTAGTGTGAATGCTGCCTCGAGGATAGGTGGCGGCGAAGCGTGAAGTGGGCTAGAGCCGGATGGTAGACAGTCGACAGCCGGTGCAGAAGGTCGTAGCTGTTGCGTGTGTGAGAGACTACGAATGCAGTCTTCAGAGAAGATGGCGGTGGTGATGAAGTGTTGCGGTTGATGGCGAGAAGAAGTGCAAAGTCGTCACGCTGCTCAGCCAGGAGAAAAGGGTTCAAACAGCGCAACCTTTTGCCTCCAAAAGAAACTTTTTCCGTCAACTTTTTCGCCGCTTCCTCGGGAGTCGGTGTCCAAAATATTTCAAAATGTTACGTCGTCACTGACAATCTTTGGCCCTCGATTCACCGGCTTTGCTTCCACCATCTCGCCACGACACTCTCAAACTGGGCAAAGAGAAAGATTGTTCTATTATCACGACGTGCGAAATACTGCGAGAACGACTGACATGTAGACCTGGATACGATGGGACGATGCTATCTATGGATGTGTAATTTCTAGGCACTCTCACGTTTGGAAAGCTTGTTGAAGCCGAAGGTCTTGGTGAGGAGCTGACCTGCGGAGGACCTCTTGGCCTTGACGGCGGTGGTCTGGTCCTGCGGGGAAGCACCGATGTCGGATGCCGAGCGACGACCCGACTGGGAGGTAGAAGATCGGTTCGAGTGGGCGGTAAAGTAGTTGTGCTCTTCGGCGGTCGGCTGGACGACGGTTTGCGAAGGCGTGGTCGCGGCCGCGAGCTGCGAGAGCGGGCTGGGGCGCATCACGAACTCCTTGGCCGCAGGTTTGCTGAGCGAGACCTCGTTCTGGGGGCTAGGCACGCGCGTGGGCGTCGAGTAGCCAGAGACGCCGCCGCCGCACACAGGGGTGCCCAGCGGAGGGCTGCCGCTCAGATCAGACGAGCTTGCCGAAGGCGAGGTGCTGGTGCTGGTCACAGCCGAGCGAGGTCGAGGAGGCGTCTTCGAGGGGCTGACCTGCGGCGTCGTAGCGGCAGGCTTGCTGGAAGCCGGCGCGCCAAGCTCCTTCACCTCGTCCTCGGACATCTCAATCGGTCGAAGGTCCTCGTCGGTGGGAACGGTGAAGAACCTTCGCTGCGTAGCGATCTTCCTGTGAAGACCCTCGGGTCGCAGCGAAGGAGTGGCGCCCTTCTTGAACTTGGCAGCCAGCGGCACGTCCACCGAGACGACGTGCGTGGTCGAGTTCTCCCACATGCACGCGGCCATGACCGGGATCATGTCCTTGGTTTTGGCCTTGCCGCCTTTGCTGGCCGTGGCGAGAGCGCGTGCATCGGTGAGCTTGTTGATCGAGTCCCACAGAGCAAGCTTGGCAGCGGCCCTGACCTCGTCGTACGAAGGTTCAAATTCGCTCGAGGCGGCCGCAGACTGTGGGAACAGGGTCGCGAGGGGCACGGCGGGCATGTCGACGCGCTTGACGGTGACGTCGACGAGGAAGCCGTACTCGCCCGTGCCGGTGCCTTCGCACGAGCGACAGGCCGACTTGAGGCTACCGCTGCAGGTGTTGCACTTGAGGACACCAGCACCCTGGCAACGTCGGCACGAGGATTGCGCGCGTGTCTTCTCGCGCCCGGTGCCGTTGCACCAGAAGCACTCGTCGGCTTGCTCTGCCTTGCAGGTCGTGCAAGCACCGAGGCCACTTCCCTCGCACTTGACGCACTGGGCGTTCGTGCGAAGGGAAGCGAGCTCGATCGTCTTCTTCGACTTGCCCTTGATCTGGGCAATGTCGAGCTGCTCGTGGCGAATCTCCAAGGACCACGGACTCGGCATAACTGGAAGCTGTCCGACTTGGCCTGGACGAGGCGGTGACGCGGAACGCTGCGAATGACCAGAAGACGAGGCGGTGTCCTTGATGTTGTTCGGGTTGAAGGGACCGAGACGCTTCCAGTGAGCGCTTCGTGACTCCATGACGACGACCGCCTTGATGAGCGAGAGGCGTTGTTTGGCGCAGAACTTGACCTTGAGAGCCTCCTTGCGGGCCTGTCGCTCTTCCTCGCTGGTCTCGTCCTTCTTGGTGGGCGGCAGAGGCAGACCGTCCTCGCCAAATTGCCTCGAAGGGGCATCGCAGATCGCGGGATAGCACGAGACAACCATGTCGACGCAGTCGTCCGACGAGGGAGTGCGCTCCGGCAGGGTCGAAGCGCTGAATGCGATGTCTTGAGGGCCGAGCCGCGCGAAGGGCTTGTTGTTCTCAAGCGTAGCAGAGTGAACGGATGACGTGCGCCTGTGGTGCCCGCGCTCGGACTGGGAGTTGGACCGGCTATGCTCGCTGGCATGCAGCATCTTCGCCTTGCCCGCCGCGCGACGCTGTGTATCAATATCATCGCTGAGAACCTCGAGCTCAGCCTCGTCCTCGATGGCGCAGCTATCGTTGGCCACGGGCGAGTCGGAAGACTTTCGCGACAAGGCAGCTCGGGCCTGGTAGAGGTGGAAGGATGGACTGATCTGCGCAGCTACGGTCGACGCTTCAACGGCAGCGTCGTGCGACGGAGCCGACGGCACCGGAGCATTGGCCGGAGTTGGCGTGTGCTGTTGGATTGCGGACTCGAGGGCAGTTGAAGGGCTTGCCACGCGGTGCTGCTGGCGCATGGACGACGCTTCAAGGGTGTCAAAGGCGGACTCGGGCGGAGTTCTGATCTCGTCGTCGAGCACCTCGCTGGAACTGCGAGCCGATGTGAGGCTCGTAGCGAGGGAAGAATCTTTGGACGAGATCGCAAGGGGGGTGCCTGCCTCGCTGCCCTCCTGGTCTCGCGCAAACGGCACTGAAGGTGGCTCGAGGTGGCCAACGTCGTGATGGTAGTGCTCAGCTTCTTCATGAGCAACGGCGAGCCTCGAGATGAGCTCTGCATAGTTGCTCTCCATCCACGTAGGCTCGACCAGAGCGTTCGATCGCTTGTCGTCATAACTGGCGTTGGGATCCAAGTAGCCACCGTGAGTGTATGCGTAAGGGTCCGCACTGCTGCGGGAGAGGGCCTCGAGGTTCATCCTGATGGTGCGCGAGAAGTCGAGTGCGTCAAGATCCTTGATATCCTCGTCGTCGTGAAGGTCGCCGTCGTCCGCGCCGATGAAGTTGAAGCTGGATTGACGGGCTTCAAAGCCAAAGTCGCCCAGGTCTTCGACGGTACGTGGGTTGTCAAAGGAGGTGGACGTGGATCCGCGAGACGAGAGGCCGTCAAAGAAGGCGCTTGAGCGTTGAAAGTCGGACAAGGCCTTGATCAGAGATGACGACGAGGATGATGATGTGAGATGGGTTGCGCTTGAGAATCTCGAGAAGTCGCGCGGACGCTCGTCGTCGAAGCCGCTCCGACGTCGGTCTTCCTTGGTGGAGTGGGCAGCGGTTGAGCTTGAAAGAGTCGTATCGGGAGTGTCGGTCGCGAGGGACGAGCGGGAACTGCTTGGAGAGAAGCGAGGGGAAGGGAGACCGATGTAGGATGCTTTGGGAGTGGTGGAGCTGAAGAAAGAAGTCTGGGCTGAGCGAGGAGTTGGCGTAACCGGCCCGTGGGGGGACGGCGTGCTATGTTGTGTCGATTGCATGACTGTATGTTGCTCTTGACTGCAGAGCAAGGCGTCGCGTTTGACTGGCGAGAGAGGGCTTTGTGGGCGTGCTCTTGTCGGCTACTGCCATGCAAAGAGATGAAAGCGAGTGCAGATCACCTGAGCGCAGAATGAAATTGGCAGGGGAGGGGCAAGCGGATCGTATTGGATCCGAGTGAATGCGGAGGCTGTGAAGAGGGGTCGAGCGAGTGTGGACTTGATGAAGTACGACTGACACGAATGGAAATCAGGGATGGAAGAGGTCGAGAAGAAAGGGAGGAGAGAAAAGCAACAATGATGGTGATGGCTATGCTCGCATGAGATGGGGGTTTGCTGCGAGTGATGAGGAAGCGAGACCGACGTGTCTATTTTTTTGAACAGTCAGGCCGGCTACAGGTTATGACAGTGGTAGTGGTTCGACTTGGTGCCGGAAGGGGTACGCAACGCTCGACTCGAGATTATCACTCTGGTTTGAGAGCAAGCAGTGGTTCCCGGGCTGCACGGATT